>NC_088417.1:28391330-28583830 GCF_034236695.1 Oncorhynchus nerka
AACTAAGGGGAGGGAGGAATGCTAAGGTTTGTAATGTGTTGTCAACTAAGGGGAGGGAGGAATGCTAAGGTTTGTAGTATGTTGTCAACTAAGGGGAGGGATGAATGCTAAGGTTTGTTATGTGTTGTCAGCTAAGCGGAGGGATGAATGCTAAGTTTTGTAATGTGTTGTCAACTAAGGGGAGGGTGGAATGCTAAGGTTTGTAATGTGTTGTCAACTAAGGGGAGGGATGAATGCTAAGGTTTGTTATGTGTTGTCAACTAAGGGGAGGGATGAATGCTAAGGTTTGTAATGTGTTGTCAACTAAGGGAAGGGATGAATGCTAAGGTTTGTAATGTGTTGTCAACTAAGGGGAGGGAGGAATGCTAAGGTTTGTAATGTGTTGTCAACTAAGGGGAGGGATGAATGCTAAGGGTTGTTATGTGTTGTCAACTAAGGGGAGGGATGAATGCTAAGGTTTGTTATGTGTTGTCAACTAAGGGGAGGGAGGAATGCTAAGGTTTGTAATGTGTTGTCAACTAAGGGGAGGGAGGAATGCTAAGGTTTGTAATGTGTTGTCAACTAAGGGGAGGGAGGAATGCTAAGGTTTGTTATGTGTTGTCAACTAAGGGGAGGGAGGAATGCTAAGGTTTGTAATGTGTTGTCAACTAAGGGGAGGGAGGAATGCTAAGGTTTGTTATGTGTTGTCAACTAAGGGGAGGGAGGAATGCTAAGGTTTGTAATGTGTTGTCAACTAAGGGGAGGGAGGAATGCTAAGGTTTGTTATGTGTTGTCAGCTAAGCGGAGGGATGAATGCTAAGGTTTGTAATGTGTTGTCAACTAAGGGGAGGGAGGAATGCTAAGGTTTGTAGTATGTTGTCAACTAAGGGGAGGGATGAATGCTAAGGTTTGTTATGTGTTGTCAGCTAAGCGGAGGGATGAATGCTAAGTTTTGTAATGTGTTGTCAACTAAGGGGAGGGTGGAATGCTAAGGTTTGTAATGTGTTGTCAACTAAGGGGAGGGATGAATGCTAAGGTTTGTTATGTGTTGTCAACTAAGGGGAGGGATGAATGCTAAGGTTTGTAATGTGTTGTCAACTAAGGGAAGGGATGAATGCTAAGGTTTGTAATGTGTTGTCAACTAAGGGGAGGGAGGAATGCTAAGGTTTGTAATGTGTTGTCAACTAAGGGGAGGGATGAATGCTAAGGTTTGTTATGTGTTGTCAACTAAGGGGAGGGATGAATGCTAAGGTTTGTTATGTGTTGTCAACTAAGGGGAGGGAGGAATGCTAAGGTTTGTAATGTGTTGTCAACTAAGGGGAGGGAGGAATGCTAAGGTTTGTTATGTGTTGTCAACTAAGGGGAGGGAGGAATGCTAAGGTTTGTAATGTGTTGTCAACTAAGGGGAGGGATGAATGCTAAGGTTTGTTATGTGTTGTCAACTAAGGGGAGGGAGGAATGCTAAGGTTTGTAATGTGTTGTCAACTAAGGGGAGGGAGGAATGCTAAGGTTTGTTATGTGTTGTCAGCTAAGCGGAGGGATGAATGCTAAGGTTTGTAATGTGTTGTCAACTAAGGGGAGGGAGGAATGCTAAGGTTTGTAGTATGTTGTCAACTAAGGGGAGGGATGAATGCTAAGGTTTGTTATGTGTTGTCAGCTAAGCGGAGGGATGAATGCTAAGTTTTGTAATGTGGTCAACTAAGGGAGGGTGGAATGCTAAGGTTTGTAATGTGTTGTCAACTAAGGGGAGGGATGAATGCTAAGGTTTGTTATGTGTTGTCAACTAAGGGGAGGGATGAATGCTAAGGTTTGTAAGGTGTTGTCAACTAAGGGGAGGGAGGAATGCTAAGGTTTGTAATGTGTTGTCAACTAAGGGGAGGGAGGAATGCTAAGGTTTGTTATGTGTTGTCAACTAAGGGGAGGGAGGAATGCTAAGGTTTGTAATGTGTTGTCAACTAAGGGGAGGGAGGAATGCTAAGGTTTGTTATGTGTTGTCAACTAAGGGGAGGGAGGAATGCTAAGGTTTGTAATGTGTTGTCAACTAAGGGGAGGGAGGAATGCTAAGGTTTGTTATGTGTTGTCAGCTAAGCGGAGGGATGAATGCTAAGGTTTGTAATGTGTTGTCAACTAAGGGGAGGGAGAAATGCTAAGGTTTGTAATGTGTTGTCAACTAAGGGGAGGGATGAATGCTAAGGTTTGTTATGTGTTGTCAACTAAGGGGAGGGAGGAATGCTAAGGTTTGTAATGTGTTGTCAACTAAGGGGAGGGAGGAATGCTAAGGTTTGTTATGTGTTGTCAACTAAGGGGAGGGAGGAATGCTAAGGTTTGTAATGTGTTGTCAACTAAGGGGGGGATGCTAAGGTTTGTTATGTGTTGTCAACTAAGGGGAGGGAGGAATGCTAAGGTTTGTAATGTGTTGTCAACTAAGGGGAGGGAGGAATGCTAAGGTTTGTAGTATGTTGTCAACTAAGGGGAGGGATGAATGCTAAGGTTTGTTATGTGTTGTCAGCTAAGCGGAGGGATGAATGCTAAGTTTTGTAATGTGTTGTCAACTAAGGGGAGGGTGGAATGCTAAGGTTTGTAATGTGTTGTCAACTAAGGGGAGGGATGAATGCTAAGGTTTGTTATGTGTTGTCAACTAAGGGGAGGGATGAATGCTAAGGTTTGTAATGTGTTGTCAACTAAGGGAAGGGATGAATGCTAAGGTTTGTTATGTGTTGTCAACTAAGGGGAGGGATGAATGCTAAGGTTTGTAATGTGTTGTCAACTAAGGGAAGGGATGAATGCTAAGGTTTGTAATGTGTTGTCAACTAAGGGGAGGGAGGAATGCTAAGGTTTGTAATGTGTTGTCAACTAAGGGGAGGGATGAATGCTAAGGTTTGTTATGTGTTGTCAACTAAGGGGAGGGATGAATGCTAAGGTTTGTTATGTGTTGTCAACTAAGGGGAGGGAGGAATGCTAAGGTTTGTAATGTGTTGTCAACTAAGGGGAGGGAGGAATGCTAAGGTTTGTTATGTGTTGTCAACTAAGGGGAGGGAGGAATGCTAAGGTTTGTAATGTGTTGTCAACTAAGGGGAGGGAGGAATGCTAAGGTTTGTTATGTGTTGTCAACTAAGGGGAGGGAGGAATGCTAAGGTTTGTAATGTGTTGTCAACTAAGGGGAGGGAGGAATGCTAAGGTTTGTTATGTGTTGTCAGCTAAGCGGAGGGATGAATGCTAAGGTTTGTAATGTGTTGTCAACTAAGGGGAGGGAGGAATGCTAAGGTTTGTAGTATGTTGTCAACTAAGGGGAGGGATGAATGCTAAGGTTTGTTATGTGTTGTCAGCTAAGCGGAGGGATGAATGCTAAGTTTTGTAATGTGTTGTCAACTAAGGGGAGGGTGGAATGCTAAGGTTTGTAATGTGTTGTCAACTAAGGGGAGGGATGAATGCTAAGGTTTGTTATGTGTTGTCAACTAAGGGGAGGGAGGAATGCTAAGGTTTGTAATGTGTTGTCAACTAAGGGGAGGGAGGAATGCTAAGGTTTGTAATGTGTTGTCAACTAAGGGGAGGGAGGAATGCTAAGGTTTGTTATGTGTTGTCAACTAAGGGGAGGGAGGAATGCTAAGGTTTGTAATGTGTTGTCAACTAAGGGGAGGGAGGAATGCTAAGGTTTGTTATGTGTTGTCAACTAAGGGGAGGGAGGAATGCTAAGGTTTGTAATGTGTTGTCAACTAAGGGGAGGGAGGAATGCTAAGGTTTGTTATGTGTTGTCAGCTAAGCGGAGGGATGAATGCTAAGGTTTGTAATGTGTTGTCAACTAAGGGGAGGGAGAAATGCTAAGGTTTGTAATGTGTTGTCAACTAAGGGGAGGGATGAATGCTAAGGTTTGTTATGTGTTGTCAACTAAGGGGAGGGAGGAATGCTAAGGTTTGTAATGTGTTGTCAACTAAGGGAGGGAGGAATGCTAAGGTTTGTTATGTGTTGTCAACTAAGGGAGGAATGCTAAGGGATGTGTTGAATGCTAAGGTTTGTTATGTGTTGTCAACTAAGGGGAGGGAGGAATGCTAAGGTTTGTAATGTGTTGTCAACTAAGGGGAGGGAGGAATGCTAAGGTTTGTAGTATGTTGTCAACTAAGGGGAGGGATGAATGCTAAGGTTTGTTATGTGTTGTCAGCTAAGCGGAGGATGAATGCTAAGTTTTGTAATGTGTTGTCAACTAAGGGGAGGGTGGAATGCTAAGGTTTGTAATGTGTTGTCAACTAAGGGGAGGGATGAATGCTAAGGTTTGTTATGTGTTGTCAACTAAGGGGAGGGATGAATGCTAAGGTTTGTAATGTGTTGTCAACTAAGGGAAGGGATGAATGCTAGGTTTGTTATGTGTTGTCAACTAAGGGGAGGGAGGAATGCTAAGGTTTGTAATGTGTTGTCAACTAAGGGGAGGGAGGAATGCTAAGGTTTGTAATGTGTTGTCAACTAAGGGGAGGGATAAGGTTTGTTATGTGTTGTCAACTAAGGGGAGGGATGAATGCTAAGGTTTGTTATGTGTTGTCAACTAAGGGGAGGGAGGAATGCTAAGGTTTGTTATGTGTTGTCAACTAAGGGGAGGGAGGAATGCTAAGGTTTGTAATGTGTTGTCAACTAAGGGGAGGGAGGAATGCTAAGGTTTGTTATGTGTTGTCAGCTAAGGGGAGGGAGGAATGCTAAGGTTTGTAGTATGTTGTCAACTAAGGGGAGGGATGAATGCTAAGGTTTGTTATGTGTTGTCAGCTAAGCGGAGGGATGAATGCTAAGTTTTGTAATGTGTTGTCAACTAAGGGGAGGGTGGAATGCTAAGGTTTGTAATGTGTTGTCAACTAAGGGGAGGGATGAATGCTAAGGTTTGTTATGTGTTGTCAACTAAGGGGAGGGAGGAATGCTAAGGTTTGTAATGTGTTGTCAACTAAGGGGAGGGAGGAATGCTAAGGTTTGTAATGTGTTGTCAACTAAGGGGAGGGAGGAATGCTAA
The DNA here is from genome assembly GCF_034236695.1 of Oncorhynchus nerka. NCBI lineage: Eukaryota > Metazoa > Chordata > Actinopteri > Salmoniformes > Salmonidae > Oncorhynchus > Oncorhynchus nerka. Next base: position 28,396,297 of record NC_088417.1, read on the forward strand.
GGTTTGTTATGTGTTGTCAACTAAGGGGAGGGAGGAATGCTAAGGTTTGTAATGTGTTGTCAACTAAGGGGAGGGAGGAATGCTAAGGTTTGTTATGTGTTGTCAACTAAGGGGAGGGAGGAATGCTAAGGTTTGTAATGTGTTGTCAACTAAGGGGAGGGAGGAATGCTAAGGTTTGTTATGTGTTGTCAGCTAAGCGGAGGGATGAATGCTAAGGTTTGTAATGTGTTGTCAACTAAGGGGAGGGAGAATGCTAAGGTTTGTAATGTGTTGTCAACTAAGGGGAGGGAGGAATGCTAAGGTTTGTTATGTGTTGTCAACTAAGGGGAGGGAGGAATGCTAAGGTTTGTAATGTGTTGTCAACTAAGGGGGAGGAATGAGGTTTGGAATGTCAACTAAGGTTTGTTTATGTGTTGTCAACTAAGGGGAGGGAGGAATGCTAAGGTTTGTAATGTGTTGTCAACTAAGGGGAGGAGGAATGAGGTTTGAATGCTAAGGTTTGTAATGTGTTGTCAACTAAGGGGAGGGAGAATGCTAAGGTTTGTTATGTGTTGTGCTAAGCGGAGGGATGAATGCTAAGGTTTGTAATGTGTTGTCAACTAAGGGGAGGGAGGAATGCTAAGGTTTGTAATGTGTTTCAACTAAGGGGAGGGAGGAATGCTAAGGTTTGTTATGTGTTGTCAACTAATGGGGATGTGGACTAAGGGGGAGGAATGCTAAGGTTTGTTATGTGTTGTCAACTAAGGGGAGGGAGGAATGCTAAGGTTTGTAATGTGTTGTCAACTAAGGGGAGGGAGGAATGCTAACGTTTGTAGTATGTTGTCAACTAAGGGGAGGGATGAATGCTAAGGTTTGTTATGTGTTGTCAGCTAAGCGGAGGGATGAATGCTAAGGTTTGTAATGTGTTGTCAACTAAGGGGAGGGTGGAATGCTAAGGTTTGTAATGTGTTGTCAACTAAGGGGAGGGATGAATGCTAAGGTTTGTTATGTGTTGTCAACTAAGGGGAGGGATGAATGCTAAGGTTTGTAATGTGTTGTCAACTAAGGGGAGGGATGAATGCTAAGGTTTGTAAGGTGTTGTCAACTAAGGGGAGGGATGAATGCTAAGGTTTGTAATGTGTTGTCAACTAAGGGGAGGGAGGAATGCTAAGGTTTGTAATGTGTTGTCAACTAAGGGGAGGGAGGAATGCTAAGGTTTGTAGTATGTTGTCAACTAAGGGGAGGGATGAATGCTAAGGTTTGTTATGTGTTGTCAACTAAGGGGAGGGAGGAATGCTAAGGTTTGTAATGTGTTGTCAACTAAGGGGAGGGAGGAATGCTAAGGTTTGTAATGTGTTGTCAACTAAGGGGAGGGATGAATGCTAAGGTTTGTTATGTGTTGTCAACTAAGGGGAGGGATGAATGCTAAGGTTTGTTATGTGTTGTCAACTAAGGGGAGGGAGGAATGCTAAGGTTTTTAATGTGTTGTCAACTAAGGGGAGGGAGGAATGCTAAGGTTTGTTATGTGTTGTCAACTAAGGGGAGGGAGGAATGCTAAGGTTTGTAATGTGTTGTCAACTAAGGGGAGGGAGGAATGCTAAGGTTTGTAGTATGTTGTCAACTAAGGGGAGGGATGAATGCTAAGGTTTGTTATGTGTTGTCAGCTAAGCGGAGGGATGAATGCTAAGGTTTGTTATGTGTTGTCAACTAAGGGGAGGGATGAATGCCAAGGTTTGTTATGTGTTGTCAACTAAGGGGAGGGAGGAATGCTAAGGTTTGTTATATGTTGTCAACTAAGGGGAGGGAGGAATGCTAAGGTTTGTAATGTGTTGTCAACTAAGGGAGGGAGGAATGCTAAGGTTTGTTATGTGTTGTCAACTAAGGGGAGGGAGGAATGCTAAGGTTTGTAATGTGTTGTCAACTAAGGGGAGGGAGGAATGCTAAGGTTTGTAGTATGTTGTCAACTAAGGGGAGGGATGAATGCTAAGGTTTGTTATGTGTTGTCAGCTAGCGGAGGGATGAATGCTAAGTTTTGTAATGTGTTGTCAACTAAGGAGGGTGGAATGCTGAGGTTTGTAATGTGTTGTCAACTAAGGGGAGGGAGGAATGCTAAGGTTTGTTATGTGTTGTCAACTAAGGGGAGGGATGAATGCTAAGGTTTGTAATGTGTTGTCAACTAAGGGGAGGGATGAATGCTAAGGTTTGTAATGTGTTGTCAACTAAGGGGAGGGTGGAATGCTAAGGTTTGTTATGTGTTGTCAACTAAGGGGAGGGAGGAATGCTAAGGTTTGTAATGTGTTGTCAACTAAGGGGAGCGAGGAATGCTAAGGTTTGTTATGTGTTGTCAGCTAAGCGGAGGGATGAATGCTAAGGTTTGTAATGTGTTGTCAACTAAGGGGAGGGAGAAATGCTAAGGTTTGTAATGTGTTGTCAACTAAGGGGAGGGAGGAATGCTAAGGTTTGTTATGTGTTGTCAGCTAAGCGGAGGGATGAATGCTAAGGTTTGTAATGTGTTGTCAACTAAGGGGGGGGAGGAATGCTAAGGTTTGTTATGTGTTGTCAACTAAGGGGAGGGAGGAATGCTAAGGTTTGTAATGTGTTGTCAACTAAGGGGAGGGAGGAATGCTAACGTTTGTAGTATGTTGTCAACTAAGGGGAGGGATGAATGCTAAGGTTTGTTATGTGTTGTCAGCTAAGCGGAGGGATGAATGCTAAGGTTTGTAATGTGTTGTCAACTAAGGGGAGGGTGGAATGCTAAGGTTTGTAATGTGTTGTCAACTAAGGGGAGGGATGAATGCTAAGGTTTGTTATGTGTTGTCAACTAAGGGGAGGGATGAATGCTAAGGTTTGTAATGTGTTGTCAACTAAGGGGAGGGATGAATGCTAAGGTTTGTAAGGTGTTGTCAACTAAGGGGAGGGATGAATGCTAAGGTTTGTAATGTGTTGTCAACTAAGGGGAGGGAGGAATGCTAAGGTTTGTAATGTGTTGTCAACTAAGGGGAGGGAGGAATGCTAAGGTTTGTAGTATGTTGTCAACTAAGGGGAGGGATGAATGCTAAGGTTTGTTATGTGTTGTCAACTAAGGGGAGGGAGGAATGCTAAGGTTTGTAATGTGTTGTCAACTAAGGGGAGGGAGGAATGCTAAGGTTTGTAATGTGTTGTCAACTAAGGGGAGGGATGAATGCTAAGGTTTGTTATGTGTTGTCAACTAAGGGGAGGGATGAATGCTAAGGTTTGTTATGTGTTGTCAACTAAGGGGAGGGAGGAATGCTAAGGTTTGTAATGTGTTGTCAACTAAGGGGAGGGAGGAATGCTAAGGTTTGTTATGTGTTGTCAACTAAGGGGAGGGAGGAATGCTAAGGTTTGTAATGTGTTGTCAACTAAGGGGAGGGAGGAATGCTAAGGTTTGTAGTATGTTGTCAACTAAGGGGAGGGATGAATGCTAAGGTTTGTTATGTGTTGTCAGCTAAGCGGAGGGATGAATGCTAAGGTTTGTTATGTGTTGTCAACTAAGGGGAGGGATGAATGCCAAGGTTTGTTATGTGTTGTCAACTAAGGGGAGGGAGGAATGCTAAGGTTTGTTATATGTTGTCAACTAAGGGGAGGGAGGAATGCTAAGGTTTGTAATGTGTTGTCAACTAAGGGGAGGGAGGAATGCTAAGGTTTGTTATGTGTTGTCAACTAAGGGGAGGGAGGAATGCTAAGGTTTGTAATGTGTTGTCAACTAAGGGGAGGGAGGAATGCTAAGGTTTGTAGTATGTTGTCAACTAAGGGGAGGGATGAATGCTAAGGTTTGTTATGTGTTGTCAGCTAAGCGGAGGGATGAATGCTAAGTTTTGTAATGTGTTGTCAACTAAGGGGAGGGAGGAATGCTGAGGTTTGTAATGTGTTGTCAACTAAGGGGAGGGAGGAATGCTAAGGTTTGTTATGTGTTGTCAACTAAGGGGAGGGATGAATGCTAAGGTTTGTAATGTGTTGTCAACTAAGGGGAGGGATGAATGCTAAGGTTTGTAAGGTGTTGTCAACTAAGGGGAGGGATGAATGCTAAGGTTTGTTATGTGTTGTCAACTAAGGGGAGGGAGGAATGCTAAGGTTTGTAATGTGTTGTCAACTAAGGGGAGGGAGGAATGCTAAGGTTTGTAGTATGTTGTCAACTAAGGGAAGGGATGAATGCTAAGGTTTGTTATGTGTTGTCAACTAAGGGGAGGGAGGAATGCTAAGGTTTGTAATGTGTTGTCAACTAAGGGGAGGGAGGAATGCTAAGGTTTGTAATGTGTTGTCAACTAAGGGGAGGGATGAATGCTAAGGTTTGTTATGTGTTGTCAACTAAGGGGAGGGATGAATGCCAAGGTTTGTTATGTGTTGTCAACTAAGGGGAGGGAGGAATGCTAAGGTTTGTTATATGTTGTCAACTAAGGGGAGGGAGGAATGCTAAGGTTTGTAATGTGTTGTCAACTAAGGGGAGGGAGGAATGCTAAGGTTTGTTATGTGTTGTCAACTAAGGGGAGGGATGAATGCTAAGGTTTGTAATGTGTTGTCAACTAAGGGGAGGGATGAATGCTAAGGTTTGTTATGTGTTGTCAACTAAGGGGAGGGAGGAATGCTTAAGTTGTGTAATGTGTTGTCAACTAAGGGGATGGATGAATGCTAAGGCTTGTAATGTGTTGTCAACTAAGGGGAGGGAGGAATGCTAAGGTTTGTTGTGTGTTGTCAACTAATGGGAGGGAGGAATGCTAAGGTTTGTCGTGTAGTTTATACAAATAGAATGTTAAGCGCCGAACAGCTTCAGTTAGAGAGGGACTGGGCCTCAATTTGGAGTGCTATTATAAGGATAAGATTCTTTGTCCAATCCTGGAACAGCACTGAAGGAGAGCATCTCAAACCCCTTACTCCAGTTGGCCCAATATCCCCAATCTCTCACCATGACAACCATATAATGGGGTAGAAATAATGGAAATTGCTGCAACATAGTTCACTACATGGTCAGTCCTTTTATAGATAAAGATGAGTTGAGAGTAGGTAGGGATTGTTGTTAGCGAGGAAAAGAGAGAAAGAGATAGATAAACAATCTGTCCCTGAGTGAAAAAGAACATAAATAAAATGGATAATTCTCATCATTGGCCCAAGTTCCTACTCATTCTGTCCTAGAATGTGTAGGTAATGTGGTAATGTGTTGATAATTCACCATAGGGGTTTTGTGTGAATGGTGTTGTTATTGTGTTGTAAATACAATGATGGAAAAAGTACTCAATTCCCATACCTTAGAGCATTTTATTCGTATTGATTTTTATTTAACCTTTATTTAACTAGGCAAGTCAATTAAGAACAAATTCTTATTTACAATGACTCAAGTAAAAGTGAATGTCACCCCGTAAAATACTACTTGAGTAAAAGTCTAAAAGTATTTGGTTTTAAATATACTTAAGTATCAAAAGTAAATGCAGTTGTTAAAACATACTTAAGTATCAAAAGTAAAACTACAAATAATTTAAAATTCCTTACATTAAGCAAACAAGACAGCACACTTTTATTTAATTGTTTTAATTTACGGATAGCCAGTGTCTCCAACATTCAGACATAATGTAAAAACAAAACGTTCAGAGGCAGTAAGGATGACCAGGGATGTTCTCTTAATAAGTGTGAATTGGACCATTTTCTGTCCTGCAGGGAGTAAAAAGTACATGATTTTATTTAAGGAAACGTAATCAAAAATATAAATGGTAAAGTAAAGTACAGATACCCCAACAAACTTCTTAAGTAGTACTTTAAAGTATTCTTGCTTAAGTACTTTACACCACTGTGTAAATATAATAAGTTATCCAATAAGTTCACAATAATAGTAGGGAAATAAAACAATAATCCTTAAAAAAAACATCTGTAACGTAGTCATCAACATTATAAATCAAACATTTTTTGGTTACTAAGGTCACTTTGAATTGGCCTCAAACTAAAGGAACAACAACATGTGATGTAGACTGATAGACAATGTATTGACCAGAGAGAGAGTTCATCATTGCTTAGTTCGAGCCAATGTCAACTGCTCCATTCAGCCTATTGCTGTGAACTAACAAATGGCTCCTTCGTGGCAGTGTGAAATCAATGTTCCCTGTATGTCACGATCAGAACCAGCCTGCAAAGCTAGTTATTATTGAAGATGGATTAACTGTATGTTCCATTGCTTCCTACACAACGCACACAAATTACAACCATTGACTAACTACACAACCTGAACATAGAGAGAGACTCACATTTCAGGACATGCAAAGGTTGAAGGCACTGGCAGAGGAAAAACCCTGTCCATGTTCATAACAGCCCAACCACTTTCTCAGCTGAAGTCTTGAAATAAAATTGCAGCTCGCGGACGGAAGACAGATCAATTGTGACATTTCTGGACGGAGTGTGAAACATTTAATTAGCACAAGGCAACACTGGTGAAAGCTTGAATTACTCAATAAATCAGCCGCAGACGATGCCTGCTCGGACCGGGAGCAGTGAGGTGTGGGTTGAGGTGCGGGAGGAGCAGGAGCAGGAAGTGCTGTCCATTTATTTGGCACTTTCCACAAATGTTTCACAACAGGAGCCAGTAATACTTGACAGCATTTAGGGGCTAATTGAGGCCCAGTCGGCACCTTGATGAAGTAGTCAGCTGATCCCCTGCAATTGGCTTTCTGAAACAACCAATTCCTTCTGGTAAATGTAACCTCTATCTCCTTGACGTTTCCAATTAATACAGTTCATACATTTTCAAGACAATCAAGTTTGAAAGTAATGGATAATTGTAAAGTAATTCAGGTATAAAACAATAGAGAATAATAAGCCATGGAGTCTAGAATAAAGTTACCTGTAAGTCTAATGGTTGATCTAAGGTCTGTTGTTTCCCCTTTCTTCCAAATCTTGAAGGCTACAATTGGAGTGGAGTAAACTGATCAGGTCAAACCTACAGTGACCTCCAAAATTATTAGCAAAATTATTTAAATTATTGGCACAATTATGTGCAAAAAATACTACATCAAGTAAATAATAACAAATACTGAGCTATGTTGTATGCTCCAAAAAAATGAGAAAATTATATTATTTAATACTAATACAATTGCTTGGAGAAGTAGTATCTTTTTTTTAAAGACAGGTGCCATAATTATTGGCAACCCTGTTTTCAATGCTTTTTGTACCCTCCCCTTGCGAGGATAACAGCACTCAGACTTTTTCTATAATGTTTTATGAGATTGGAGAACACTTTACGAGGGATTTTAGATCATCCCTCCATACAGAATCTTTCCAGAACCTTGATTTCCTTGGTCTGCGCTTATGGACTGCCCTCTTCAATTCAAATCACAGGTTTTCAATTTTGTTCAAGTCCAGAGACTGAGAAAGCCACTGAAAAATGTTGAGCCATTTCTTTGTGGATTTTGATGTGTGCTTGGGGTTATTGTCTTGCTGGAAGATCCACATGTGGCCAAGTTTCAGCCTCCGGGCAGAGGCAACCAGGTTTTTGACTAAAATGTCCTGGAACTTGGTAGAATTCATGATGCCGTTGACCTTAACAATGCCCCTAGGACCAGTGGAAGCAAAACAGACCCATAATATAAAATATCCACCACCATATTTTACAGTAGGTATGAGGTTATTTTCTGCAGATGCATCTTTCTTTCGACACCAAACCCACCACTGACGTGGGTGGCCAAAGACCTCTATTTTCATCTCATATCACCATTGCACTTACTGTAGTTCCAATCCAAGTGCCAATTCTGTTTAACAAGCCCCAGACATTTACATTGGTTGGTTACTGTCAATAAATGCTTTTTTTCTGATAAGCCTTGCAAATAGCCTACTGGCATAGAAGTGGCGTCTAACTGTAGATTTGGAGACATGCTGACCCGAAGATAAAAAGTTCTGTAATTCTCCAATTCTTTCCCTTGGACTTTTCTTTGCCTCCCAAACCATCTGGTAGAGGACCCAAGTGTATCTTGTGTCCTCTACCAGGCAGGTAGAGGACACAAGTCATTCCAGTGGTTATAAACGTCTTAATTATTGTCCTAATAGTGGTACATGGTATATCTTTTTTGCTATTATTTTCTACCAATTGTCTCTTTTTGCTTGATAGTTAGTTCTTTGTCTTTTCCCATGGCGATGGATGACAAATGGATTTGACGTGTGTGTTACCTCATTTTTATACCCCAGCGAAACACAAAGCCATGGAAGGCCACAGAACAGTTCCTTAAGCTGAGATGAACATTAAAAAGTAAAATGTTAATGCTGATTTGATTTCTAAGAATCTTTACGGGTGGTCATAACTCTGACACCTACTGTATCTTTTATTCGATATTTTCCGCTCCAAAGGAAACAAGTGAAAGACAAAACAGTACAGATAAAAAACAGGGTAAAAACGATGTGCAGGTGAGGTTGGAAACCCAAAAGGGCTTATGGGAAAACCACATCACAAAACCAACATACAAATATTAGTACAAAAAAAGTTTGATCAATCAGTTACACAGAGCATACTAATAATACATGTACATGATGTACTCAGTGTATAAGAAAAACCATGTTTGATTATGTGTGTGCATGTGAATGTGAGAGCTAGGCTACATGGAGGGGATTACTGGGTATTTTGGTTCATCAGGCTGACCCCCTTGAGGGACGGTGATGTTTTGGCAATGTGAAGATAGGAATTCCAGAGTATGAAACCTCTGTATCTGAGAGAGAATTGACTAAGTGAGGTGAGGCAGTGGGGAGGGGGAAGGTTATCGCAGTGTCTTGTGTTGTATGCATGGATTTAGGAATTCACTTGGAAGAGTCCTTTGAAGGTTTAGGGCCCATAGGGCGGCGCACAACTGGCCCAGCATCGTCCGGGTTTGGCTGGGGTAGGCCGTCACTATAAATAAGAATTTGTTCTTAACTGACTTCGTCACGCCCTGATCTGATTCACCTGTCCCTGTGATGGTCTCCACCCCCTCCAGGTGTGGCTTATTTTACCCAGTGTATTTATCAGCTTTTCCGAGAGGATTCGAAGCCAACTGAGCGTCTCGTGAATCTATGACGGGATACTTCTGAGACTATGCAGTTGGGAAGAGCTAGGTTATAAGTTGGGAAACGCTCATTGAGGATGAATAGTAAATGTTGTCTGTACTGTGGAGGGGCAGGACAGTCTGCCCTATTAGGAAACCCTTGTCTCTAGTGAGTACCAATACTATGGTGAGTCAGACTGGGAGTTCCCTAATTCCCATCTCCCCCACACACTTTTTTGTTGCTAGGGAATTGGACAGCCGCTCTATAGGGGAAGTCACCCAGAGTACTGTTCCCGTTCAATTACGGGTTTCTGGTAACCACAGTGAGACGATACAGTTCCTCCTCCTTGCATCTCCCCATGTTCCGGTTGTTTTGGGATTTTCCTGGCTCCAAAAACACAATCCTGTGATTGACTGGACCACATGCTCCATCTTGGGTAGAGCCCATTTTTCCATTCTCACTGCCTTCAAGCAGCACAGCCTTCCCCAAGTCGTCTTCCTCAGGATGTTAGCAAGACTGTGGATGTCTCTGCTATTTCCACTGAATACCATGACCTCCTGGAAGTGTTCAGTAAGGTACATGCTACTTCCCTTCCCCCGCACCATCCTTATGATTGTGCCATTGATCTTCTCCCAGGTACTACACCACCCTGGGGTCGGTTGTATTCTCTGTCCGGACGAGAGACCAAAGTTATGGAGGAGTACATAGAGGAGTCTCTGACCACTGGGGCCGTCTGTCCATCTGCATCTCCTGCCAGCGCAAGGTTTTTCTTTGTGGCGAAGAAGGACAAGACCCTGCGTCCGTGCATTGACTACCGGGGACTTAACGACATTACTGTTAAAAATCGTTACCCCCCCTACCTCCCCTCTGTGTTTGAACCTCTCCAGTGGGCCACCATATTTTCCAAGTTGGACCTTTTGGAATGCCTACCACCTGATTCGGATACACGAGGGGGATGAGTGCAAGACAGCCTTCAACACAGCCAGTGGACATAATGAGTACCAGGTAATGCCATTTGGACTCACAAACTCCCCCTACTCTTTTCCAGGCTTTGGTCAACGATGTGCTCCAGGACATGCTAAACCGTTTTTGTGTTTGTTTACCTTGACGACATCCGATCTGCCCAATAACATGTACTTCATGTCAGACAGGTCCTTCAGCGCCTCCTGGAGAACCAATTTTTCGTGAAATGCGTAGTGAGTTCCACCGCTCTACCATCACCTTTCTGGGATATGTCATTGATGAGGGCAATGTTCAGATGGATCCTGGAAAGGTGAAAGCAGTGGTGGATTGGCCTAAACCAACATCCAAGGTGCAGTTGCAACGGTTTACAGCACCCTGGTGGCCCCCCTCTCGGCATTCACCTCCCCCAAGGTACCGTTCAAATGGTCACCAGCTGTCGACAAAGCCTTTGTGGACCTGAAGCATCAGTTCACAACAGCACCCATCCTCATCCATCCAGACCCCTCGCGTCAATTTGTGATGGAAGTTGATGCTTTGGATGTTGGAATGGGGGCTATCCTGTCCCAACAATCTGCCCAGGACCAAAAGCTTCCTGTCCCATTGTCTCAATCCTGCAGAGGGGAACTACGATGTAGGCAACCGAGAACTCCTGGCAGTTAAGATGGCATTGGAAGAGTGGAGGCACTGGCTGGGAGGAGCAGAACAGCCATTCTTGGTCTGGAACGATCATAAAAACTTGGAATATGTCCCTACAGCCAAGCGCCTCAACTCCAGGCAGGCCCGGTGGGCCCTCTTGTTTACCAGATTCAACTTGACCATTTCCTACCACGCCCTGATCTGTTTCACCTGTCCCTGTGATTGTCTCCACCCCCTCCATGTGTCGCTTATTTATCCCTGTTTCCTGTCTCTCTGTGCCAGTTTGTCTTGTGTGTTTAGTCAAGTCAACCAGCGTGTTTTTTTCCCCGTACTCCTTTTGTATTCTCTTTTGCTAGTCTTCCCAGTTTTGACCACTGCCTGACGCTGAACTACTTTCCCGCCTGCCTGATCATCCTGCCTGCCCTGACCTTGAATCTGCCTGCCCTTTTGGTACCTATTGGACTCTGAACTGGTTTTGATCTTTTGCCTGTACACTGCCATTCTCTTTCCTACCCCTTTTTGGATTAATAAACATTGTAAGACTCCAACCATCTGCCTCCTGTGTCTGCATCTGGGTCTCATCTTGTGCCTTGATAGACTTGCCTAGTTAAATCAAAACAATTAGAAGAGTTTCGGTAGGCTGTCTGGTGCGTATTTATAGATGAATGGGCATAATTGGAGTAAATTAATGTAACTCTATTTTCTTAACTGCGTTGTTGGTTAAGAGCTTGTAAGCATTTCACGGTAAGGTCTATGTATTCGGCGCATGTGACAAATAACATTTGATTTTATATGCTTCCTACCTACACATTACTCATCACACAAAGAATCTGCAAGACTAGACACCTGTAAGTACTTGGCTCCATCTGCCCCTCTGTTTAAGAAACTCAATGTACTGTCTATTTACAACTACAAACAAAACCAAGGTTAAAAAAATGTTAAAGTAAGACAAAAAAATAACAAGGCTATATACAAGGGGTACAGAGTCAATGTGCTGTGGTACAGGGCAAATAGTCCAGGTTGCCATTTGATTAATTGTTCAGCAGTCTTATGGCTTGGTGGTAAAAGCTGTTAAAACCTCTTGAGTGTAGGGATTTTATATTTTGACGTTTGGATAAAAAAACTTACCCAAATAAACAGCCTATTTCTCAGGCCCAGAATCTAGAATATGCATATAATTGTCAGATTAGGATAGAAAACACAAAAGTTTCCAAAACTGTCAAAATATTGTCTGAGTATAACAAAACTGATATTGCCGGTGAAAACCTGAGGAAAATCAAACCAGGAAGTGGCCTCTATTTTGAATGTTCCATAGCCTGCCTTCACTCCATTTAAAGGGATATCAACCAGAATCCTTTTCCCATGGCTTCCCCATGGTGTGAACAGTCTTTAGACATAGTTTTTATTTTGAAAAATGAGCTAGAAATATCACATAGTGTCATTGTATGGCTGGGTGCCAGCAGCATTTTGTATGTGCAACAGCTTGAAGCAGCCATTTTCTCTCTCTCTCCTATTGAAGAAGCTACATTCCCGGTTTATATATTATCGATGATATATTGTAAAAACAACCTGAGGATTGATTAAAAAAAACGTTTGAAATGTTTCTACGAACATTACGGTTACTATTTGGACTTTTCGTCTGCGATGTCGTGACCGCTCGAGCCTGTGGATTTCTGAACATAACGCGCCAACCAAATGGAGGTATTTTGGATATAAAAAATCATCTTTATGGAACAAAAGGAACATTTACTGTGTAACTGGGAGTCTCGTGAGTGCAAACATCCGAAGATCATCAAAGGTAAGCGATTTAATTGATTACTTTTCTGACTTTCGTGACCAATCTACTTGGCTGCTAGCTGTTTGTAATATTTTTCCTACTGAGAGAGATGTCCTTACATAAACGCTTGGTATGCTTTCGCCGAAAAGCTTTATTGAAATCTGGCATGCCAGCTGGATTAACAGCAAGCTAAGCTGTGTTTCGCTATATTGCACTTGTGATTTCATGAAAATGTAATATTTTTAGTGATTTAATTTGAATTTGGCGCTCTGCAATTCAGCAGTGGTTGACAAAAATGATCCCTCTAACGGGATGGGTGCATCAAGAAGTTTTAATTAAGGAGCCTTTTGAACCTAGACTTATAAAACTCGTTGAGTGCGGTCTAAGTGCCAGAGTCGGTTTGTGGTGGTATATAGATGGCTACGGAAAATGTAGATGGAAACTCTCTTGGTAGATATTGTGGTCTACAGCTTATCATGAGGTACTCTACCTCAGGCGAGTAATACCTTAAGACTACCTTAATATTAGAAATCACGCACCAGCTGTTATTGACAAATAGATACAGACCCCCACCCCTCATCTTAACGGACGTCGCTGTTCTGTCCTGCTGATGCATGGAAAACCCAGCAAACTGTATATTATTTTGTATTTTCTTTACCCCTTTTTCTCCCCAATTTCATGGTATCCAAATGGTAGTTACAGTCTTGTCTCATCACTGCAACTCCCGTACGGACTTGGGAGAGATGAAAGTCGAGAGCCGTGCGTCCCCCGGAAAACACAACCCAACCTAGCTGCACTGCTTCTTGACACAATGCTCAATTAACCCGGAAGCCAGCCGCACCAACACCATACACCTGGCAACCGTGTTAGCGTGCACTACGCCCAGCCCGCCACAGGAGTCACTAGTGTGCGGTGGGTCAAGGACATTCCTGCCGGCCAAACCCTCCCCTCACCTGAACGACACTGGGCCAATTGTGCACCGCCCCACGGGCTCTGCGACAGAGCCTGGACTCGAAACCAGAGTCTCTAGTGACACACCTAGCACTGCAATTCAGTGCCTTAGACCACTGCGCCACTCCAGATTCCAGTGTAGAGTAGTTTTTATGAAAACCATATTGGTGCTCATATAGAATATAGTGTCGTTTTAAATGTTTCAACATTAGTATTATAATTAATTTTATTCAACGAGGCAAGTCAGTTAAGAACAAAGTCTTATTTACAATGACAACACCAGTTTCTCTAGGACTATTGGTGCACAGATTTGTCATAAAACATACAGTACATTGGTCAGCCATGTTAATCGTTTTTCTAACAGCCGATATAGCTAGCCTTACTCAAATGATCACTCCCACTTGACCTTAGCTTAGTCTGTTTGCTCACTGTCTTTTCTCTGGTCTGTCCACTATACACTCACATACTTAGCCAAATGAGTCAGAGCCAAGCGAGAATAGGTTGTTGGGGCTGCTGGATACGAGAGTTCATCTTTCATAAAGCCCCACCCAGCCATGCCCTAATCTGGCCGCACATTCTTAGATTCTCTCCTCTGGGGCTGGGGCCATAGTGTGGGGATCAATACCAATACAGCCAATTGTTTAGCTGTGCATGCCTGACCACACTACTGTATACTCATACATCACAGCCAGTAGGCCATGAGTGGCCAGGGAACTCTTCTGCATATGTGTCTTCGACAGGACACAATACACACACACACATATGCTCGCACAGAGGGCCGGTTTCAGGCATAAGCGACATTAAAAACACTTAAAAAAAATAGGCAAGTCAGTTAAAAACAAATGATTATTTATAATGACAGCTCATCTCAGCCCAGACAACATAGGACTATGGGACTCCCAATTACAGCCAGATGTGATGCAGCCTGGATTTGAATTAGGTACTGCAGTGACATATCTTACACTGAGATGCAGTGTTTTAAACCATTGCACGACTCAGGAGCCCTAAGTGGTAAGCTTGGGCACTTGGTCACTAGAGTGCCCCCGACCCAGATATAAATAAATATATGTTGTATTTACAGTACCAGTCTGGACACACCTACTTATTCAAGGGTGTTTCTTTATTGTTACTATTTTCTACATTTTAGAATAATAGTGAAGTCATCAAAACTATGAAATAACAGATATGAAATCATGTAGTAACCAAAAAAGTGTTTTGTAGTTGAGATTCTTCAAAGTAGCCACCTTTTGCCTTGATGACAGCTTTGCACACTCTTGGCATTCTCTCAACCAGCTTCCTGAGGAAGTCACCTGGAATGCATTTCACTTAATAAAACCTCTTTGGGCTAGGGGGCAGTATTTTTCACATCCGGATGAAAAGCGTGCTTAAAGTAAACTGCCTGTTACTCAGGCCCATAATTGGTAGATTTGGATAGAAAACAGTTTCTAAAACTGTTAAAATAATGTCTGTGAGTATAACAACTGATGTGGCAGGCAAAACCCAGAGGACAAACCAGCCCAAAAAATAATAATTTCAACCTACCACAGTTTCCAATGGCTTTCATGTTTATTATGAGGCGAAGTCCTCCCAGATTGCAGTTCCTAGGGCTTCCACTAGATGTCAACAATCTTTAGAAAGAGTTTCAGGCTGGTTTTTGGAAAAATTAGCAAGAAGTTATAATTTTTCTAAGTGGCTCCCATTTTGGCTGTAGTGTTTTCATGCGCGTGGATGAAGCGCGTTCTTTGTTATTTATCTCCGGTAATGAACATACTATTCTCCGTCTTAAATTGTATCATTTATTTACGTATAAGGTTTGATTATAAACCATTTTTGACTTGTTTGGATAAGTTTATTGGTAACATTTGGGATTCAATTTGTATGCATTTTGAAGGAGGGAAACTGGTGGATTATTGACTGAAGCTTGCCAGCAAAACTGTTTTTATGGATATAAAGAAGGACATTATCGAAACAAAAGGACCATTTGTGATGTAACTGGGACCTTTTGGAGTGCCAATAGAAGAAGATCATCAAAGGTAAGGCATTTATTGTATCGCTATTTCTGACTTTCGTGTCGCACCTGCCTGGTTGAATTTATTTTTTTCATGCTTTTGTATGCGGGGCGCTGTCCTCAGATAATCGCATGGTGTGCTTTCTCCGTAAAGCCTTTTTGAAATCTGACACAGCGGCTGGATTAACAAGAAGTGAAGCTTTATGATGTATTACGCTTGTATTTTTATGAATGTTAAATATTTATATTTTTGCAGTTTGAATTTCGCGCTCTGCAATTTCACCGGATGTTGTCGGTGTCCCGTTAAGGGCACGTCTAGCTGTAACAGGTTCATTTAACAGGTGTGCCTTGTTAAAAGTTTGTGGAATGTCTTTCCTTCTTAATGCGTTTGACACAATCAGTTGTGCTTTGACAAGTTAGGGATGGTATACAGAAGATAGGCCTATTTGGTAAAAGACCAAGTCCATATTATGGCAAGAAAAGCTCAAATAAGCAAAGAAATGACAGTCCATCATTATGGAACATTTCAAGAACGTTGAAAGTTTCTTCAAGTGCAGTCTCAAAAACCATCAAAAACCATTTTTCCTTCATTTAACTAGGCAAATCAGTTAAGAACAATGATGGAATAGGAACAGTGGATTAACTGCCTTGTTCAGGAGCAGAACAAAAGATTTTCACCTTAGGGATTTGAACTTCCAACCTTTCGGTTACTAGCCAAATGCTCTAACCACTAAGCTACCTGCCACTATGATGAAATTGTCTCTCATGAGGACCACCACAGGAAAGGAAGACCCAGAGTTACCTCTGATGCAGAGGATAAATTCATTAGAGTTAATTGCACCTCAGATTGCAGCCCAAATAAATGGTTCACAGAGTTCAAGTAACAGACACATCTCAACATCAACTGTTCAGAGGAGACTGCATGAATCAGGCCTTCATGGTTGAATTGCTGCAAAGAAACCACTACTAAAGGACACCAATAATAAGAAAAGACTTGCTTGGGTCAAGAAACACGAGCAATGGACATTAAACCAGTGGAAATCTGTCCTTTGGTCTGAAGAGTCCAAATTTGAGATTTTTGGTTCCAACCGCCGTGTCTTTGTGAGACGCAGAGTACAGCAGGCGAACGGATGATCTCTGCATGTGTGGTTCCCACCCCGACTCATGGAGGAGGTGTGATGGTGTGGGGATCCTTTGCTGGTGACACTGTCAGTGATTTATTTTGAATTCAAGGTACACTTAACCAGCATGGCGACCACAGCATTCTGCAACGATAAGCCATCCCATCTGGTTTGCGCTTAGTGGGGCTATCATTTGTTTTTCAACAGAATAATGACCCAACACACCTCCAGGCTGTGTAAGGGCTATTTGACCAAGGAGAGTGGTGGAGTGCTGCATCAGATGACCTGGCCTCCACAATCACCTGACCTCAACCCATCTGAGATGGTTTGGGATGAGTTGGACCACAGCGTGAAGATAAAGCAGCCAACAAGTGCTCAGCATATGTGGGAACTCCTTCAAGACTGTTGGAAAAGCATTCCTCATGAAACTGGTTGAGAGAATGCCATGCTGTCATCAAGGCAAAGGATGGCTACTTTGAAGAATCTCAAATATAAAATGTATTTTGATTTGTTAAACACTTTTTTTGGTTACTATATGATTCCATATGTGTTATGTCATAGTTTTGATGTCTTCACTATTATTATACAATATAGAAAATGGCAAAAATAAAGAAACCCTTGAATGAGTCGGTGTGTCCAAACTTTTGACTGGTACTGTACATTTTTTAGAATCTCAGTTGGTGTCTTAATTTACTATTGCGAGTAAGAATAGTATAATACCAGCAGCCTGGTCACTAGACATCAGGTTAATAATACAACCAGTTTTGAAAATTTGTTGTGCATCAGCAGTTTTTTTATTTTGTTATATCAATCACTGAGTTACTCAATTAGCCATGTCAGCTAATACTTTTTAGATTGGTAGGTAGTGTAGCCAGCTATCTAAACTTGTAGTAATCATGGCTGAAATACTGACGGGTACACAGGGCACTTGCCCATGGGCCCTTGCCCATGGGCCCTGAGCTCTAGGGTGCCCACATTGATTTTGTTAGTCATTGGGAGAATCTCAAATGCATACTCCTCACATCCTCTCTTCTTTCTCCTGTCCTCCTTCTCTAAACCCATTGGATGAGAAAGCCAGAGGTCACTCCCCGCTCTAATCTCATTTTAGAGAAGGAGGTGAGGAGAGAGGAGAGAACGCGAGGAATATGCAACTAAGATTCTGATTGTATCTCAGACTGTATCATATTAATATGGTATAAGTCATTCCAAAATGTGTAGAATTGCAGGAAATTAGCTTTAAAACTGCACGTTTCTTCTCTCCACCTCATGACAAAATGAGTAGAATTGCATGAAATTTGTTATAAAATTTCCACATTTTCTCTACACCCCACGTAAAAAGGTGTACATTTGCAGGAAATTAACTTTAAAACTTCAAATGTTCTGTCCATCATCAAGAGGGGGGCCAAGAAAATGGTTTGCAGCTAAGGCCCCCAAAAGGCTAGAGCTGGCCCTGCTATCACACACTAATAACAAAATACATGGATAGCTATAGCTCAACATAGAGCTGATATATAGTGAAGAGATATTTTTAACTCTCATCTATAATCTAAATAATCTGAACCTCTCTCATTTAATGGAAATTGCTTTTCACCACTCTGACCTTACCAGCCAGGACTCAAGCAGAACTAATTTCTGAATACTGATTAAAGTGCTTTTGGCTGAAATCTGCTCGTGTCTGCTCCCATCTGCAATTTCCAAAGACAACTGAACTAAAACAGATGAACATTTTATCCCCTTGAAACACTTACACAACCATGAGAGTAATCAGGTGTTGGTCAAGAGATTAATTTGTTTTGTAAAGATTTAAAAAAAAATACATATAACCTTAACTTAACTAGGCAAGTCAGTTAAGAACAAATTCTTATTTACAATGACGGCCTACCTCAGCCAAATAACACTGGCCCAATTGTGCGCTGCCCTACAGGACTCCCAATCACAGCCAGATGCGATAGAGCCTGGATTCGAACCAGGGACTGTGGTGACACCTCTTGCACTGAGATGCGGGAGCTGATGAAGATGTGCTTTGAGTCAATAAACCTGGCATAAAGGTAAATGAATAGGATACCCCAAGGAGGCCGAGATGCAAAAATGATAATATCATTAATTTAGTCCATGCTCAAAATAATTAAGTACAAGGGGGGGTAGGGAGAGGGGGAGGTACAACTGCTGGTGCGTGTAGACAATACAACTTAATATCAGTCACAGCATGATTAGCCTCATGAAAGTATCTGGCCACTGGTGATTTTTTAGCAAGAAGTGGCCTCACCAGTGTGAGATATTTTCATGAGGCTAATCATGCCGTGACAGATCTTAAGTTCTGTGCCATTGACCGTGTTTTCTCAAGCCGCAGACGCCGCAATACGGATGAGCGCCTTCTCCAGTGTGAAGCCCGATGGATCTTCTACTTAACTCACACCCCCAATGGCTTAATGAGGATTTGGACCTTGTATGTTTCCAGTAGTGTTGTCTACACGCACATGTAGCCCCCCCCCCCCCCACTGCTCTCTGAGTATTTCATATCTATTGCTTCTGATATTGTTTTGTAACCCAGACTGTTGTCTCTTTCCAATTATATGTGACATTTGAATTGTCCATTTTTGATAGTCATATATATTCCCTGTTAATGTGCATTGACTCCCGATTAGCCAGTCTCTAATCAACTATCTGCTTGCAACTGTTGTGCCTGTTATGCACAGCAGGTGTGTCTTCATAAGTGTCTTCTTAATTTGTTTGTACAGCACGGAAGGCATAAGGCTGAAACGTATGCTTCGTTCCCTTTATTATTTTTTATTTTTTTACTGAACAAAAATAAACGGAACATTCAACAGTTTCAAAGATTTTACTGAGTTACAGTTCATATAAGACAATCAGTTAATTGAAATAAATTCATTTGGCCCTAATCTATGGATTTCACGACTGTGATTGCAGATATGCATCTGTTGGTCACAGATACCTTTAAAAAAAATGTAGGGGCCTCCCGAGTGGTGCAGTGCTCTAAGGCACTGCATCGCAGTGCTAGAGTGGTCACTGCAGACCTGGGTTTGATCCCAGGTTGTGTTGCAGCCGACCACAACTGGGAGACCCATGAGGTGGTGCACAAATGGCCCAGCGTCGTCCGGGTTAGGGGATGGCTTGGCTGGCCGGGATGTCCTTGACCCATCGTCCTCTAGCAACTCCTTGTGGCAGGCCGGGCGCATGCACACTGACTTCAGTCACCAGTTGTAGAGTGTTTCTTCTTACACATGGGTGGGGCTGGCTTCCAGGTTAAGTGGACAGTGTGTTAAGAAGCAGTGTGGCTTGGCAGGGTTGTGTTTCCTGAGTCCATGCAGATATTTCTGCGATGGGACAAGACTGTAACTACCAATTGAATATCATGAAAAAATGGTTTTAAAAAAAGTAGGGGTGTGGATCAGAAAAACCTGAAGGTGTGACCACCATTTGCCTCATGCAGTGTGACATATTTCCTTTGCATAGAGTTGATCAGGCTGTTGATTGTGGCCTCCTCCTCAATGGCTGTGCAATGTTGTTGGATATTGGCGGGAACTGGAACATGCTGTCGTACAGGTCGATCCAGAGCATCCCACCTGCTCAACGGGTGACATGTCTGGTGAGTATGCAGGCCATGGCAGAACTGGGATATCTTGTGCACAAACCCTTGTGACATGGGGCTGTGCATTATCATGATGAAACATGAGGTGATGACTGCAGGCCTCAGGATCTCATCACGGTATATCTGTGCATTCAAAATACCATCGATAAAATGCAATTGTGTTCGTTGTCCATAGCTTATGCCTGCCCATACCATAACCCCACCGCCACCATGGGGCACTATGTTCACAACGTTGACATCAGCAAACCGCTTGCTCACACATAGCCAAGATCTGCATTTGAGAGGCCGGTTGGGCGTACTGCCAAATTCTCTAAAACAATGTTTAATCAGCTACCTAGATATGCCACTTTTGTCAGGTGGATGGATTATCCTTTGACAAAGGAGAAATGCTCACTAACAGCGATGTAAACAAATTCATGCACTTTTATTTCAGCTCATGAAACATGGGACCAACACTTCGCGTTTATATTTTTGTTCAGTGTATATAGCACCTTACACTTTCACTTTTTGTTTTCTTTCGAGCATGGATTAAATTATTTTAAATAAATTATTTCATTTTTGCATCTCGGCCTCCTTGGGTTATTCCTTGTCATGGTTTTGAGTGTGAGTACCTATTTTCACTCCCAAGCACCGGCCTTTCATTCTAGCCTGAGCGCGAACCCTCATGGCTTTCTACATCAAATGAACCTTCAAACTAACAACATATTTTACATACAGTACATTGATTACCAACTGGGGTTATTTTGACACCAATAATGAATCACAATTAATTAAATGGCCACCGGAAAATTTACATTTACCCCCCCATTTGCTTTGTACACTGCTGCTACCTACAGTAACCTAACCTGTACACGGCCATGTCTCTGACCTCCTCCCTACAAGCGGGCTCATCGTTTTTGATGATTTGGCCTACCAGTGTTGTTGGAAAACTTAATGATGATGTTGTAGTGCTTGGCCATGCAGGCATGGAGTACAGGAGGGGACTGAGCACACACCCCTGAGGGACCACCGTGTTGAGGATCAGCATGGTGTGGCAGATGATTTGTTACCTACGCTTACCACCTGGGGGCAGCCCATCAGTATGTCTAGAATCCTGTATGTCCAGAATCCATGTTTAGTCCCTGGGTCCTTAGCTTGGTGATGAGCAAGAATGACAGATTTATACCGTGTCAGCTCGGGGATTCAATCCAGCAACCTTTCGGTTACTGACCAAGTACTCTATTCACTAGGCTACCTGCCACCCCACTATTGTGTTGAATGCTGAGCTGTAGTCAATGAATAGCATTCTCACGTAGGTGTTCTTTTTGTCCAGGTGGGAAAGGGCAGTGTGGAGTGCAATAGAGATTGCATCATCTATGGATCTGTTGGGGCGGTATGCAAATTGGAGTGGGTCTAGGGTTTCTGGGATAATGGTGTTGATGTGAACCATGACCAGCCTTTCAAAGCACTTCATGGCTACAGACGTGAGTGCTACGGGTCGGTAGTCATTTAGGCAGGTTACCTTGGTGTTCTTGGGCACAGGGACTATGGTGGTCTGCTTGAAACATATTGGTATTACAGACTCGGTCAGAGACAGGTTGAAAATGTCAGTGAAGATACTTACCAGTTGGTCAGCGCGTGCTCTTAGTACACACCCTGGTAATCCATCAGGCCCTACAGCCCTGTGAATGTTGACCTGTTTAAAGGTCTTACTCACATCGGCTATGGAGAGCGTGATCAAACAGTCTTCCGGAACAGCTGATGCTCTCATGCATGCTTCAGTGTTGCTTGCCTCAAAGCGAGCATAGAAGTAATTTAGCTCATCTGTTAACCTCATGTCACTGGACAGCTCGCGGCTTTGCTTCCCTTTGCAGTCCCCAATAGTTTGTAAGCCCTGCCACATCTGTCGAATGCCGGAGCCAGTGTAGTGCGATTCAATTTTTTAATATAATTTGCTTTTTGGAATTTTGAAGTAAATATAATTATTTCCATATTTATGTTATTCAAAACTACTGCAATGTATAGGGGCAATACACCAAAATTGGAAATAAACTTTAATTGTATTGACAAAGAGTGATTCATCTATTTTATCCTGAGACAATTACCAAAATATGGCTTCATTTTCTTTATTGACATACCTCACAGCCAGCATTAGCATCGCTGCTAGTGAAACAATGGGAGTGGTAGGGGCTGTGGCAGGATGCTTCAAAAAGCATACCCAAATCCTCAAAGTCATTTCAACCCAAATGATATAGCAACCAACATACCATAACAAGATGCGTATATATAATATTGGTGGGTATTATAGGAATTCTGGTATTAATATAACATTTTCAGTAGTATAACTCTTTTTCGGGGGAATACACACCAATACAGCACTATGTGTACATTCAGAGGGTATCTGGATTCTGTATTACAGCTCTACTAAGTATTCATAGTACTGACAGACTTTTATGAGCTGTTTAGACTGCAACTATGCATATATCTAAAGTAATTTATATTTTGTACATGTCATACCCAGTTATAACCCTAGGTGAGTACATAAGGTACTCCATCTCTGCAGTTATTTTTGTATTTATTAGGATGCCCATTATCTGCTGCCATGACAGCAGCTACTGTACTCTTCCTGTGGTCCAAACAGGATTAAAACAATTACTTTACAACAAAACGCAACAGCCTACATCCTTAATAGCACAATAAGTCATACGTGACATCATTACATTATTATGCTATTATTACACCTCTACAACATAAAATGTACGATAACACAATACAACAATATTACAATATGTATGTGTGTGTGTGTGTGTGTGTGTGTGAGAGAGTGTTTGTGGGATCTGTATATCAGGTCAAAATCACTCCAACAGGTCCCCCTCCACCCTCTGACGATATGTACAACTTAAAATTACGTCACCAGAGAAACCTGGATTGAATAAATACTTGTTTATATTTGCCCATTGAATAACTACACTCTCATAAAAAAGGGTTACAAAAGGGTTCTTCGCCTGTCTGTGGAAAAGGTTCTGCATGGAACCTAAAAGGGTTCTTCAAAGGGACACCCAAAGAACTCTTTTAGGTTCTAGATAGAAAAAAGGTGCTAAGAGTGTACTTTTCAGAGAATACACACCAGTACAACAGTGTAGACCATATCTGAGTTCTGTATTGCAGTTCTATGAAGTATTTATACTATTGGCAGACTTGTATAGATACACAAAAATAAGGTACTTTTGGTTATGTACACAGTCTTACGATACGTGGTATAGAAAAGTATAATCTTAGGTGAGTACATGGGAAGTTATATCTCTGCAGGTTATCTGTCTATCTGGTCAAAATCACTGATGCAGGTCCCCCTCCACCTCTGGTGGTGTGGATAACTTGTTATCCAGAGAAACCTAGATTCAAATTAAGGTCCTATCTTTTAAATTACTATAGGTGGAATTAGGTGTTTTTGGCTGGGGTCAAAATGACCCCAAAGGACTTGGATTTTTTTAGTTCATGTGGATACTGAAACACAAAACAATGGTTTAGATTTGAGTAGTTACCCGTGTCATAGGCTATCTGACTATGTGAGCTTATTGCTCCCCTTTATAGACTACTCTGGTGGCAGCAGTGGCCTTATTGTCTCACGGGTTAACCTAAACCATGCCCTCAGTTTAACCCAGGTGCCTGCCTGCCTGCCTGTCAACGCTGACAGCAGAGGCGTTATGGAAAGATACAGCCAAAGACCGTCTTCATCCCAACTGGCATCACACTCCCTATATAGTGCACTACTTTTGACCAGATCCTTATGGGCCCTGGTCAAAAGCAACGCACTACATAGGAAATAGGGTGCCATTTGGGACCTATTCAAGATATAGACACATCCTGAGTCGGAGTTGGAGGAGCAAATTGGTGCTCCCGCATTCCGGGCCAGTAAGTGTACCAGGTGGTTCTAAATAGACCATTGAAAAACAGACATTAGATCAGACAGCCTCTCTGAGAGATTGGAGGTTGTCGGCAGGACGCAGGGCCACTGTACAGGTGTTAGTCAGTTGTGCTGCCGTGCACACAAGCATGTTCTCTTCTCTGTGTTGTTGGACTCTTAAAATACTGCACAGACTGTAACATGGAGGTCAAAAGTACCCTCTTAGAAAAAGGTGCTATCTAGAACCTAAAAGGGTTGTTCAGCTGTCCCAATAGGAGAACCCTTTGAAGAACCGGTTTTGGTTCCAGGTAGGACACTTTTTTTTTGTGGAACCCTCTGTGGAAAGTGTTAGCCTATGGGGACAGCTGAAGGACCCTTTTGGAACCCTTTTTTCTAAGAGTGTAGCTAAAACAAAGATTTTGAATGTATTAATTTCCCCCCTCCTCATCTCTCTCAGAGTATCTTTAGGGTATTCTATTGTTGATTAGACTCAGTCTGGGTAGAGATAATCATGAATCACATTAATTTCTTCCAACTGTTAATGAGACCTGCGTAGAATCAGTACTAGCATAATGACGTGGGTGCTCATGCATGAGTATCTTTTTGTACTGTAATGTCTTTTTGTGTTTTGTCAACGTATTCTATCTACATACCAGATGTAGTTGTATGTTTGAGTGTGTCTCTAGCAATACAGTGGCATCAGCCGGACCCCTGGGCTAAGAAGCAGGGTTACTAAAGGGTCTGATATTCCACAAAACAGAATGTATTTTCACCTAGGCCTTAATGTTCTAACCCCTGAGTAATAGTATGGATAGCCCTAAGGTAGGTAGCTAGGAAACTCAATTGATGAGAAGGAGTTCCCCAGAGACTATAGCTCACCAATGACCCCTGAGGCTGTGTCCCAAATGGCACCCTATTCCTTATTTCGAGCACTACTTCTAACCCAAGCACTACGGGCCCTGGTCAAAAGCAGTGCACTATACTGGGGTTCGGGTGGGACACAGATCTACAGTGATATATTTTCTAGCCTTAATATTTTCGAATGTATTATTTACATAATCTGCAACCCTGATCAAGGGAGATTAAAGCCTTGTTTACAATTTGTGCTAAAATGTGAGTTTCTTGATCCAATCATGATAATCCAATCACTATCTGATAAAGGTCTGTCGTTTCTAAACATTGTAATAAAATGCCTCTCTCTGTCCACTGTGTCTGCATTGTGACCAGATTAGCTGGTGCCTCCCTGTATGCAAATTATTTGACAGATATTCTTCTTTTTTTTTAAATCTGAATTTATTTTAAGATAATTACGGATGCCAAAAGTCAATGGTGCTACCTGTCAATGATTTTAGAGGCCATTATGATGATGATTTTAATGGTTTTAGCAACCAGATCTGTTTACACTAGATTATATACAGTATATGTTTTAAAGTAATGAACAAAGTTGTTTTTTTCTGACAGCCAATAGAAGCTCATCATAACGCACCTCTTCATACACAGAGGGTCGAAGATCATACCCAGAAGACATGTTAACCTATCCTGTTAGTGGTAACGGTCAGAGGTTAGCATGTCTTGGGTGTATGATCTTTGACCCTCTGTAACTTTCTCATTATTCACGATTCAATTCTTATTTATAATAAGGCACTCTAAAATGACACTACATTATTTACCATTCATTTCTATTGGGCAAATAAAAATACATCTGAAACGGAACCAAAACTAACTGCAAATGCATCCTACAAGTTTGTAGACTGATGTTGTCATTGCATGCTAGGAATATGTTTAGCATGCAATATAAACTCAGCAAAAAAAGAAAAGTCCCTTTTTCAGGACCCTGTCTTTCAAAGATCATTCGTAAAAATCCAAATAACTTCACAGATCTTCATTGTAAAGGGTTAAAAACACTTTTTCCATGCTTGTTCAATGAACCATAAACAATTAATGAACATGCACCTGTGGAACTGTTGTTAACACACTAACAGCTTACAGACGGTAGGCAATTAAGGTCACAGTTATGAAACTTAGGACCACAAAGAGGCCTTTCTACTGACTCTGAAAAACACCAAAAGAAAGATGCCCAGGGTCCCTGCTCATCTGTGTGAACGTGCCTTAGGCATGCTGCAAGGAGGCATGAGGACTGCAGATGTGGCCAGGGCAATAAATTGCAATGTCCGTACAGTGAGATGCCTAAGACAGTGCTACAGGGAGACAGGACAGACAGCTGATTGTCCTCGCAGTGGCAGACCACGTGTAACAACACCTGCACAGGATCGGTACAGCCAAATATCACACCTGCGGGACAGGTACAGGATGGCAACATCAACTGCCTGAGTTACACCAGGAACGCACAATTACGCCATCAGTGCTCAGACTGTCCGCGATAGGCTGAGAGAGGCTGGACTGAGGGCTTGTAGGCCTGTTGTAAGGCAGGTCCTCACCAGACATCACCGGCAACAACGTCGCTTATGGGCACAAACCCAAAAGTGCTCTTCACTGACGAGTAGCCGTTTTGCCTCACCAGGGATTCACATTTATCATCAAAGGAATGAGCAGTCACAGCATGTGTCACAGCATCATCAAAATGAGCTTGTTGTCATTGCAGGCAATGTCAACGCTATGCGTTACAGGGAAGACATCCTCCTCCCTCAAGTGGTACCCTTCTTGCGGGCTTATCCTGATATGACCCTCCAGCATGACAATGCCACCAGCCATACTGATCGTCCTGTGTGTGATTTCCTGCAAGACAGGAATGTCAGTGTTCTTCCATGTCCAGCGAAGAGGCCGGATCTCAATCCCTTTGAGCACGTCTGGGACCTCTTGGATCGGAGCTTGCAGGAACTTGCAGGTGCTTGGTGGAAGAGTGGGGTAACATCTCACAGCAATAACTGGCAAATCTGGTGCAGTCCATGAGGAGGAGATGCACTGCAGTACTTAATGCAGCTGGTGGCCACACCATATACAGACTTTTCTTTTGATTTTGACCCCCCTTTGTTCAGGGACACATTATTCCATTTCTGTTAGTAACATGTATGTGGAACTTGGTCAGTTTATATCTCAGTTGTTGAATCTTGTTATGTTCATACAAATATTTACACATGTTAAGTTTGCTGAAAATAAACGCAGTTGACAGTGAGAGAACATTTCTTTTTTTGCTGAGTTTAGCTCAGTATTTAAATTATTTATCTCGTACAGTCATTATTTCTCATCTTTATCAAGGGCGTCAATCATTTATGTAAATCTACGTTTGTGTTTGTCTGTGTGTATGTGCCTGCTTGTCTGTCGGTCTGCTTGTGTGTGGTACCTCTATCTAGCTATATTGTGTCATCTATAAAGTGTAACCCCACATACATCATTGGAAATTAAAGGAAATAAATGTGATTCAAATCCATAGAGTACCTGTCATTCTCTCTCATTGTAGCCTATTGTTTATCAATGCACAGTGACCCCTCCAATTGGCTACTGACTGACTGACCAACCCCTCTTAACCTGTTAGAAAGATTAATCATTTGTCAGCCACACTGAGGTACAGTATATTTCTCTCTTCTGTCTCTCTTTCTTTTCTTTTTTTTCTATATCGCTTTCAAAAGAGTGGGGTTTCAAACTGTATGCATACAGTTTGAAACAACGGGAGTAGCGAGAGAGAGAGAGAGAGAGAGAGAGAGAGAGAGAGAGAGAGAGAGAGAGAAAGAGAAAGAAGACAAAGAATATTTAAAACATGTAGACATAGAAAGTGAAAGTAACAAAAAAGGCTGAGCAGGGTGGGGGCAAAGAGATCTCCTTAAGGAACATTGAAGGCACTCAAAGCATCACCACCCAGACAACAAAACTATTCCTGTTGATCCAGGTCGGTAGCGAACTAGTCCTGTAGAGCCCCGCTCCCCGTCTCCCACTCAGAGCTGTGGACTTAAAGGCAGCTGAGGGCAGAGAAAAAGCCTATCTCTCTTCGTCAATCGACCATTCCTCCTATGCACTTATTATTGTCCCATAGGACTTGACTTATAGCCCAGGGATACAACTCCAGTTATTGTTTGTATCAACACTTGCACCAAGGTATAGACGAGAACGAAACACTGCCCAAAAGAAAACATGTACCACTGTGTAAAAAAGTAATCTACATTTAAAATCTGCAATATTACAGGCAGAGGTATACGAAATAAATACACTGGCAAAAGAAAGCAACTTAAAAATGTAAATATACACTATTCTGTCTTCGTTGGAGTTGTAGTGTGCGCTCGTCAGGGTGTTAGTTTGTCTGTCAGTGGGTGTGAGACAATACAATTTTGTAATAGTGTGTCAGAATGTCTAATAACGAAAGTACTGTATACTGTCTATCAGTCAGTCAGTGACTGCTCCTATCTTCACTTATAGAGCTAATGTGCATGTTAACAACATCTCCATTGAAGGTTGTGAGGGGAACGGCACCTCAGTACCTCCAGGCTCTGATCAGGCCCTACACCCAAACAAGGGCACTGCGTTCATCCACCTCTGGCCTGCTCGCCTACCTACCACTGAGGAAGTACAGTTCCCGCGCAGCCCAGTCAAAACTGTTCGCTGCTCTGGCCCCCAAATGGTGGAACAAACTCCCTCACGACGCCAGGACAGCGGAGTCAATCACCACCTTCCGGAGACACCTGAAACCCCACCTCTTTCAGGAATACCTAGGATAGGATAAAGTAATCCTTCTCACCCCCCTTAAAAGATTTAGATGCACTATTGTAAAGTGGCTGTTCCACTGGATGTCTTAAGGTGAACGCACCAATTTGTAAGTCGCTCTGGATAAGAGCGTCTGCTAAATGACTTAAATGTAAATGTAAATGTAAAGGTTGCTCATAACCCCATTCAACAAACATTTAAAGGAAACATTTAAACAACACTGTCATTTCAACCAGTGCATGATACTAACTGACATGGTAATCTATGTCCCCATCACACTTACTCCTAAAACACAATAGGACCAGTCTGCCACACCCAGTGACCCACAACACCTGTATCATGCATGACTTGACCTGTCTGGGGAGTTTTGAGCGGTCTGAGAGAGTTTTGGTCTACGTTGACATCTATTTGAAGTCACTGTACTGATAGAAAGTCCCATTTCCTGTTGTAATAGCCATTCATTTATCAGTCGAATTAAATTGTCGATGCCACCAAAACACCCGTAAAACACATTTTGAGAAATGGCATTGGAGAAAGTGTAGCCTGGTCATTGATGACTCAGTTGACAATTCAAGGAACACAAGAGCTCAAGAACATTGTAACGAAGGTGAAGAATAACAATCTACTGTAGATTAAGACATTTAAGGCATCAACACCAACCCATCTAAATGTGATTAAGAAGGAACCAACAATAAACCACATGATAATGTCTAGTTTCTGCCACGCCTCCTTTTGTTGTGAGGCTGAACAAGGAAGAACCTCAACCCCTGTGCATATACTTACCAAAAGTACCTCCCGCCACACCCACCCGAACACACATGACAGGACTGCCAGCACTATTGTCAAAAACATTTGACCGCAGCATAGTACTCAGGTGACAGCTTGGTAGAGGAAACAGAGTTACTCAGACCCAGTCCCAGACCGTAATGGTTAGTGTTGGGACGAGCTGAATGAACGTGGTCTGAGCTACAGGACCAGAGGAGAAAATAAGGCCCTTGAGGAGTAACAAGGCTGCGGAGACCATCACACAGTTGAGTGACACAGGTGAGGACTAAGTTTAATAGATCTTGGCAATCGCCAACCATCAGACTTGCTGGATGTTTTCACAGTTTAATACTACAATGTCTTCATTGAAATAGTTTAAAATCCTCTCTTACTGAAAGGTACATTGTGTTATTTCTCTCCCCCCACAGCCCTGCTATGGGTGCTAAACAAGAGAAAATGTACTGCACCAGGTACTTGGATGGTCAGGGACCCCCAGCACTGATAGACCAAGGTACACTACCTGGATATTCTTCTCTCTCTCGCTCATCCCTTTCTTTGTCTCGCTAATGCTTAAGATTGAACTCTGACCCTACATGGTTGTGTGTGTCTGCCCCCAGCTAATGGGGATGTGAAGGGGAGCTATGCTGAGGTGTCAGAGGGCAGCCAGCCAGAGGGACAGATGACATGGGTCATTCTACACAGAGACCTCCCTGGTTACCCAGGGGACAACACCATACAGATCAATTATGTTTTTGTAGATGGAATACAAACAGTAAGTTAGTGTTAAAACAAAAGGCTTCAGTACTTAGCATGTATTTATTATACAGAATAGCATACATCATATAGCCTGGTCCCAGATCTGTTTGTACTCTTGCCAACTCCAATGCTGTCTTTGTCAAGCCAAACATGCCAATGAGTGACAGGAGGAGTTGGCATGATAGCTCAAATTTCAAATTCAAGTTTGAAGTGTATTTGCTATGTGTTGGATATTTTACTCCCTTACTCACTCATACTGTTCTATTCTAAGTGTGTTCCACTTCTGAGTGTTCTGAGGAAAGAGAAACGCATTCTACAGGTGCTTATAGAGAGTTTGGTGACATTCCATCCTGTTGATGTGATGATGTGGTAAATCAGGTTAGGCTAGTCGCTAGTCATTGAGATGTTGCATACCACCGGGAAGGAAGCACAGAATGGGTGATGTAATGCATTCACTACAAGTCAGCAACTAGCATGAAGGAAATCAAATATCTTTGAATGTATTCAGAACAGGTGCACCCCACTGGGCAAAAACTGGCTGAATCAGCATTCTTTCCATGTCATTTCAACAAAAAAAGTAAATGTGATGATGTTGAATCAACCCAACTTCTAACCTACATTTTAACCCAACTTCTAACCTAAATCCAATGTCCTGGTGACATTTTTTATTGATTTCACGTTGAATTTACGTTAGTTTATAATGAAAAGGAACAAACACGACCGGTTACCCGGCTTTAACTTTACCACTAATAAAAAGGAAAACATCAAACAGACAGGAGTGTACATAGTAGTGCATCTCAGATTTGAGACTGGAGGTACAGTCATTCATGCCAGCTATTTGCTAGCCTTTTGGGGGCCCTAAGTAACATTTTGATGGGTCCACCCACCTTTTGGCGATGCGTTTTAGTGGCCCACCTATTGATGACGGAGAGACTAAATTGAAGTTTTAGAGTTATTTTCTACACATTTTGCCTTGGGACGTAGAGAAAATGTTGCAGTTTTTAAGCAAGTATGCTGCAATTCTATACATTTTCCCATGACTTAAGCCAGCCTTTTTTTTGCAGGGGGCGATTGCATCAGCAGTCACTCAATTAGCCCATGTCAGCTAAAATGATTTAGATTGTTAAGTCTACACTCTTAAAAAAAGGGTTCCTAAAGGGTTCTTCGGCTGACCCCATAGGAAAACCCTTTTTGATTTCAGTTAGAACCATTTTGGGTTCCATGTAAAACCCTCTGTGGAAAGGGTTCTACATTGAACCCAAACGGTTCTACCTGGAACCAAAAGCATTCTACATGGACCCAAAAGGGGTTCTTCAAACTGTTCTCCTACAGGGACAGCCGAAGAACACTTTTAGGTTCTAGATGACCACTTTTTTTATTTAAAGAGTGCAGCGGACAGCTTCCTAAACTTGTAGTAATCATGGTCGAATTAGCGAACGGGGTGGGGTCCATTGATCATCAGTTATCATACTATAATCTGCAAACACTTGCCTCCAACCTATGGCAAAATGTGTAGATTTGCAGGAAATCAGCTGTAAAAATGGAAGTTTTAGAGGTATTTCACAGATCCATGATTATTTTGGATTTATTCAGATATTCTGATTTTACAGGACAAGCATCCCAATCCAGGGCAGACGTTTTTGGGAATGAGGACATTGGCGTATTTGCCCGACAACCGCGATGGAAGGAGGATCCTGGGGCTATTGGATAAGGCCTTCTATCAGAGGCTGGTCTTTACTGTAGCAACCAATGAGAATGGAGAGGATATGGTCACATGGGCGGATATACCCCATAAAACAACCCCTGACGCAGGAAAAGACAGGTTAGTGCTGGATGTGTGTGCTACAGAGCAATAGAAAAAGGCAAAGTTCCCATGTTAGTGGACTCTGCATTCACGGTAAACCCTCCATACATTTCGGCTCAATCGGAAATGACCTTCACATTTAAATAATGCTATAACACTGAACTTTGGTGATACAGATTGAATCAAGCCTTAAATGATTTATCTTTAAATACTCACTTTAAATCTATTATGTCTGTAAATCTATGTAATCTGTCTGACCCAGTGTTTCATCTATATTAACTCTGCATCTGTACACACAATTTACTTTAGTCATAGACATTCATTTGTTTTTCTGATAATTCAGTCACAGCTATCCAGACCCGGACTACCTGAAAACAGCGAAGAAAATACTGAAAGACAAAGGCATCGAATGAGAGGTGACTAAGATCCAATCAACATCAGTTATCAACACTGTCAACGTCAACAGTAATGTCTGAAAGGTGCTGAATGCTCTGTCGTAGCCTACAGGTCCCGGTGTACAATTATTTTAGACCTCTACAGCAGGATTACGTACAAGTTTATTAGCTGCTGTAATGTATCGTGTCGGTTTTGTTTCTTGAAAGCTTTGATAACATATTAATATTTTAGACTACAGGGTATGTGCAGAATGTACAATAAATAGCTGTTTGCTGTTCACTCCCTCTTGTGGTTGTTTATGTCTCTACACTCACTGTTTCCCTCCAAAACCAGCTCATAGGCACCTTGTTCCCTATGTAGTGCACTACTTTTGACCAGGGCCATGTCCCAAATGGCACTCTATTCCCTATATACTGACTACTTATATTGAATAGGAGGTGTGTTCTTCAGGATATAGTAGTCTGACATATGTCAGTGGTTCCATAAAGATAACAGCATTCATTTGAAAACTAAGGTTTGTCACATATCTACACACCAGTCTCTCCAAACCACACAAATGACTTTTAAGCACAGGATACTTCCCAACCATTGTCTACCTCCCTGCAACAACACCCTAAGCCCTAGCCCCTTTTCCTGAGAAAAAAGTTTACCCTCTCATAGTTATTATTTTTCTGATCTCCTTCCTTCCTTCCTGCTGGCCTAGCGTGTTATTGGTCCAGATTGCCGAGTGTGAACTTTCCCAGGGTGACGGCAAGGCCCTCTGTTCTTTTCAAACTGAATTACAGCCTGGGCTTCATACAGACAATAAAGTCTAATCTCATTGGCTGGTCCCATTAGGGAGGTGTCTGTCATCCAGGGGCGCCTCTTAAACCACTTTCTCCTGGACGTTTCACAGTAGAGTCATCCGTCCCAACTGTCAGAGTCTGGAGCTGGAGCGGCAGCCACAGCCACCGCAACGACAGCTATCAAATCTGTCTCACTGAGGCACTCAAGTCCCCCCTCCCATGCACCTCGCAGGCTCGTATCCTCCAGCACATTCTGGCCCCCATCGTCGCCACTTCCCCTGTCATCAGAAGCCTCCTATCTCTGTCTTTCTTAGAAAGACCCATGAGGAAAAGAGATGACTTGATGCTCAGTGTGTGCATGTGTTTGTGTTTGTGTGTGTGTGTGAGTGTGAGTGAGAGAGAGAGAGAGAGAGAGAGACAGAGAGAGAGAGAGAGAGAGAGAGAGAGAGAGATTGTGTGAGAGAGAGAGGGAAAGAAATATTGTGTATGTGAGTGATCGTGTCTCTGTCTCTGTTAGCAGTGTTTTGTATTAGCCTTTGTGACGCAGGCAGCCCTGTTAGATATGGCCAGAAATCATTGACAAATCATGACTACGCCTTAGACCAAAGCCAAAAAACACTTTTTTTAAAATCAGCAATAGAAAGCTTGAATTCTCAGCAGAAATATTTTCTCCATTAATTCCTCCTCTTCCTCTTCCTCTTCCTCTCCTCTCGCTGCATGAGTCCCAAATGGCACCCTATTCCCTCTCTTCCCTACCTAGTGCACTACTTTTTACCACAGCCCTATGGGCCCGATTCAGACCAGAGTTAAGCTGTCCTAAATGGAACAGAATTCCCTTTTGACGCACTTTTCGTCTATGCGTATTCTGACCAACTTATTCGTTTGGGGGGAGATCAAGTAAATTAAGGTGACTTTCACTTAATTCCCTCCACCTTTACGCGCAAGGAAACTGTGAATAAGGTCTAGCGAACCTTCCAGTGCCAAGTGGGAAAGGCATGTATTTATTTTTGGAGGATAGAAATAACACCGTTCTCCATACGCTGCAATTTACAACCTGATAAACACCATTGACAAGAGCAAGGTACATTAATAATCCATTTGGACAAAGGAATTGTAAATATCAATGAATCTTGTTTTAGATATATTTGACCTTATAATCGCTGGAGACAAATGTGTAACCAGTCATATTGGCAGCAAACTGAAGCACATCAACATATAAAGCTTCCCACTGTAAAGTTGATGAAAAAATGTGCCATTATGCAACATCACATTTGCACTTCCTTTTAACATGCAGGGGTGGGCACTCTCGAATGTCTTAATTATAGGCTACCTTGACTTTCTCTGTCCCCTATTGCTATCATGTTAAATATTTGCCACTATCAGTATCAACCGTCAGTAGGCCTAATAACCACACATATTCAACTGACATTTTACTGTTAGTTCCCTTCAGTTGGTTTAGCCTACATTATCATTCCATTTCCTTCCATTCTTTCATTTATCTTCATTTGTTTCCTCCTGGCTGTTGCTGAGGATCATAAGTAACAGTGGATAATATGTTTTTTTTTAAAGACGTAGGCTAATTAAATTGTTATGTAGCGGAGCGCAGACCTAGCCTTATTAATTATTATTATTATTATTCAATTGTTTTGGATAAACACTCCAAACAGCCTACCAGACCGCTCAGAGGCATCCGCATGGTCCTAAAGCACACCGTTGCCTCATTTTGTATCACATTCCAATTATATAAATGGAGGGGACAAAAATGCTATTTCAAAATGTGTGTGTGTGTGGGGGGGGTTACAGCCTTGTTTGGCCATGTCATCACACAGTTCCATTGTTAGTGCAGTTCCATTGTTAGTGCAATAGTAGACTATAGACAAAGCTATAGTCTACTATTGCACACTATTCTCTCTATTACAATGAAATGTAAACTAATCTTTCAAAATAATGTGGCATTATTTAGTTTTCTTTATTTTGTGCGAAATGGCTCTCCACCCGATTTTTTTATGATTCATAAGTACTTTCCTAAACCTAAATAATCATGAGCTGAAGTAAAATATCCCAGAAATGTTCCATACGCACAAAAAGCTTATTTCTCTCAAATTTGCTTACATCCCTGTTAGAGAGCATTTCTCATTTGCCAAGATAATCCATCCACCTGACAGGTGTGGAATATCAAGAAGCTGGCTAAACAGCATGATCATTACACAGGTGCACCTTGTGCTGGGGAAAATAAAAGGCCACTCTGAAATTTGCAGCTTTGTCACACAACACAATGCCACAGATGTCTCAAGTTTTGATGGATCGTGCAATTGGCATGCTGACTGCAGGAATATCCACCAGAGCTGTTGCCAGAGAATGTAATGTTAATTTCTCCAACGTCGTTTTAGAGAATTTGGCAGTAAATCCAACCTGCCTCACAACCGCAGACCCCATGTAACCACGCCAGCCCAGGACCTACATATCCAGCTTCTTCACCCGAGGGATGATCTGAGACCAGCCACCCAGACAGGGGCGGCAGGGTAGCCTAGTGGTTGTGTGAGCGTTGTGTTGTGTGAGCGTTGGACTAGTAACCGGAAAGTTGCAAGTTCAAATCCCGAGCTGACAAGGTACAAATCTGTCGTTCTTCCCCTGAACGGGCAGTTAACCCACTGTTCCTAGGCCGTCATTGAAAATAAGAATTGGTTCTTAACTGACTTGCCTAGTTAAATAAATGTAAAATAAAAAAATAAAAGATGATGAAACTGTGGGTTTGCAAAAGCGAAGAATCTCTGCACAAACTGAAGTCAGAGAAGCTCTGAGGAAGAGGAACTGCCCCTCCCTACCTTCAGGCTATGCTCAAACTCTACACCCCAACCCGAGCTTTCTGACTAGGCCTAATATATTTATTTTTCAACTTTCCTAATATTAAGCACATTGCTTATCTTAACAACAGGAGTATAGGCTACCTGGCTGGCATGAAAATGAACCATGAGAAAAGCTCCTCCTTTCGCTATTTAAGTGCGTAGATGACATATTTTTCCCCCACTGCCCGTTTGGAGACAAGTGCATGATAATGGTGCATTCTAAATGAAAACAAATTTCACAAATATATTATTTAGTATATGTAAAGAGAAAATCAAGAATAGTTTGAATGGGTGACAATATTTTTGCAGCTTTTTTTAGAATCATAGCCGCGCACGAATGGGCTTTACAGGGGCTGTAGAGCCTAACTGCATACATAAGCAACGTGTGAGTTTCACGTTTGGGGAAGATAATTTTCACCATAGAAATTCACCTTTATAATAAACTCAGTTAAATATTTGAAATTGTTGCATGTTACGTTTATATTTTTGTATGGCTTTCTTTCATTGATCCCTGATATTCTCAACCTGTTCCCTTCCCTATTCTAGTGAGTCTGTAGAAAAAAAGTTTAACTATGTAAAAGGCACACTGTATTTAAAGGGATGGCTTAAGATAAATGTACCGAAAAACCTATTCAATGATAACACCACCACAAAATCTGCTGGCCAGCAAGTAGGAGGGTTTTCAGCAGTTGAATGAAATGTATTCAGAGTGTGCAAGGTAGCCACACCTGAAGAGCGCATTACACAACTGAATAAGGTAGGCTAAGTCTGAATACCAAAGACTGAGAAGTGCATAGGAAAGGCATACACTCCTAAATTGGAATCGACTCCTATGGGAATTAGGTGCCATTTGGGATGCAACCAATGTCTCTCTGTACTAAGCGGTGTACAGTTCCCCTTGTTAGTGGTGATGAATGGGCTGTGGAGCTGGTTTCATTAGGGTCTTTAATTTGAACCACAATTAGATGCAATCCCTTTTAGAAGACAAAGCAGATTCCCAGACAGTTCATTAAAAGACATGGGCCACAAACGCTGAAGATGGATGCCTCTGGTCTCACTGGCCTGGGTCTCTCAGTCTGGGCCTTGTTCACAGTTTACTGAACTGAACCCCCATGAGGCAACTTTCCCCTCTTTACTCTGTAGTTCAAACACTGGCAGAGAAACGGTGGTGATTTTAGTAGAAAAAGCAGATAAAAGGAAACAGTTCATTTCTATGTAAAAGTGTTGATGTTGAAAACACCACACTTTTCTCATACAATAGTTGTCACTCTCGTCTGAAGAAGAGGAATAAAGCGCAGCACGTGTTCATGATACGTATTCAAACTGAACCAAAATAACAACGTGAAACAACACAAAACAGTTCTGTCTGGTGCAAACACAAAATACAAAAATACCCACAAAACACAGGTGGGGAAAAAGCTGCCTAAGTATGATTCTCAATCAGAGACAACGATAGACAGCTGCCTCTGATTGAGAACCACACCCGGCCAAACAAAGAAAGAAATAGAAAACATAGAAATAAAGAAACTAGACTGCCCACCCTAGTCACACCCTGGCCTAACCAAAATAGAGAATAAAAACCTCTCTATGGCCAGGGCGTGACAACAGTGATAATTATGTCACATTGTTAAGAGAAGATAAAGTGAATGTAAAACGCTGTTTGGTTAGTGTGATTAGCTAGCACCATGCGAACAGATCTAATATTTTAGTTATCCTATCAAACAATAGGGATGATAAAGTTTGATGACGGTCAGGTTGTTCATAGAACTGACTCAGCGGGGGCAAACCCATTATTATAAACAAATACCTCCGGACAAACATGCAATCAGTAGCTGTGTGCATTATTGATCAGGGATAGAGAAGATGGAGTAATGAAGTTATGCCCTGTGTCCAGGGTTTTGGAGTGAGAGAAGAAGAAGATGAACTTTTAGGTCAACCAAGAGCTTGAACCACGCGGAAAGTGCCTGTGGGTTTCTTGGGAAAACAGTGTAAAAAAAAGAGGAATGAAAACACAACATAGATTTGAATCGTCAGGGCTGTCATATGAGCTATTGTGTCTCGTCGGGGGAACAGCCAGTCTCGCGTCCCTCCCTGTCCGTCTGACAGAAGTTTGCGCTGCATCCCATTTGTGTCACTGTGTCTCCTGTTTTACAGGCCCTATAAACCCTCCATGACAAGGGGGAAAAGAGATGGTAAGCCATCAATTAGACCTGAATGGTGTCCGTAAAAAAAAAACAGGCTGATGCCACAAAGGTGAGCTGAGTCAATCTCAGAAGGAAAATGGTTTACGGTGTGATAAATCTTACAGAGAGAGGTGGATAGCGTGGAGACATCTCCGGTCCTGTGGAGGTTACGGGATGTCCTCTCCTCTTTCCCTGAGGTTATCAAAACAGAAAGGTAAAAAAAAAGAAGAGTTATTTAGCTGGCTGAGCCAGATAGAACAGGGACACACAGGATCCGTGTGTACAACGAGGTCAGCTTACTTGCAAACAAACTGGCCAAGATGTTGATAGGCTTCTTCCATAGAGGTGGAAATTAACTTTGACAATCCCTGAAAAGGCCTGCACATGGAAAAAGATTTGTTTACATAGGACAAGGTTTATGAACAGCGTACAGAGGAGTGAATGTGTGTGTGAGACGTTAAGGGATGGGGGAGACCAGCCATCTGTGAACATGTCTGTGACTTACAACATTCTGCTAAAGACAAGATTCCAACGCATCATCGGGGGGCACAGTGCCTGCCCTCCAGGACACCTAGAGCACCCGATGTCACAGGAAGGCCAAGAAGATCATCAAGGACATCAACCAGCCGAACCACGGCCTGTTCACCCCGCTATCATCTAGAAGGCATGGTCATTACAGGCGCATCAAAGCTGGGACCGAGAGACTGAAAAACAGCTTCTATCTCAAGGACATCAGACTGTTAAATAGCCATCACTAGCCAGCCTCCACCCGGTACCCTGCCCTGAACTTTGTCACTGTCACAACCGGCTACCACCCGGTTACTCAACCCTGCACCTTAGAGGCTGCTGCCCTATTTACATAGACATGGAATCACTGGTCACTTTAATAATGTTTACATACTGTTCTACTCATTTTATATGTATATACTGTATTCTAGTTAATGCCATCCTATTGCTGTATATATACTATTCTATACTACGTATTGTACAGATATACTAAATATTCTATCTACATACTGTCCATAATGTCTATAATGTCTATACATCCAGTCCGACATTGCTCGTCCTAATATTTATATATTTCTTAATTCCATTCTTTTACTTTTAGATTTGTGTGTATTGTTGTGAATTGCTAGATATTACTGCACTGCTGGAGCTAGGAACACAAGCATTTTTCTACACCCGCAATAACATCTGCAGAATATTTGTATGTGACCAATACAATTTGTTTGATTTGATTTCTAAGGTACCAGACTCCATGCTTTCAAAAAGCCACCACACAAACCTCTGTCTCACACACACATTGAAAAGGCAACACTCGTCACAGACCCACTCAATCCCTACAATGCCATTCATATCATATCTAGACCCTGACTCTTTCCACCCTTCCCGTCCCCTGTATCTCTTTGAGGCTGTGCTCTTTTCATTTCTGACAGAGACCTGTCACACACTCTGTGCCCCCAGTGTCCCCACTTTGTCCTCTTACAGCGCTAGCCAAAGACTCAGAGATGGTCCGACCTGATAGCCCTCAGGCCGATTGTATACTAAGGTTAGCTGTTTGCTACTCTCATACAGAGACACTACAGTGTGTTGATATCTTTCTATAGCCCCGAAGAGCAATGCTTCTATGGAGTCAGAGATCTGATACAGTACAGACCTTCATTGGCCCCTCGCCTGCACTCCTCCTTTTAGCTAACATTCAGTCTTTTGAGAGGCCAGAGATGGAGGGCTGTGATACCGTCGACCTAGAGTTGTCGTCTTTCTCCCACTTGGCTCACTCACTCAAAACCCAGTGACGCACTTCACGTTGCCTTCATGCTCTCTGGACACTGTTTTAAAAAAATGCAAGTCCTTTAAATAGATACACGATATGACCAAAAGTATGTGGACACCTGCTCGTCGAAAATCTCATTCCAAAATATTGGGCAACAATATGGAGTTTGTCTGCAATAATAGCCTCCACTCTTCTGGAAAGGCTTTCCACTAGATGTTGGAACATTTCTGCGGGGACTTGCTTCCATTCAGCCACAAGAGCATTAATGAGTTCGGGCACTGATGTTGGGCAATTAGGCCTGGCCACAGGTGAGGCTGAAATAGCCAAATCCACTCATTTGAAGGGGTGTCCACATACTTTTGCATATATAGTGCAGGCAGTAAAGACAAAGAGAGGAAACCACAAGACACATTTGTCAGACCAACCACATCTACCGTATGTCTTACAGGCCATGCTAGTGAGAGCCCCTTGCTCTGGCTCGATACCCCAATAAAGCTCTGTTTTCAGATGAGACCAGTGGGACCACTCTGCTGGTGGTGTTCTCTACTGCCATTTAGACAGAATAATACGAAGAAAGAGGACCATGTTACATAGAGAGGAGTGCGTTTGTGGATACAGTAGCTAGCTGCCCATAGAGAAAAGGTGTCATTGCACGTACAGTGCAATACAGTACAGTACATGTGTCAGAAGGTGAACATTGACAGGTTCTTTAGGATCTGGGTTGAGCAGGCAGAGTGCAGTAGAGACAAAACACAAAAAAGAAAAAGCATATACAATGGACCCCTACTTTACAACTGCCCACTCTGAGGCCCAGATCTTGCCGACTACACCAAATATCACACAGTGGAAAAGTGACAGGTACCTTAGGATCTGGGTTGAGTTGGCAGTGTGATCCCAGCTTCAGCCCAGCCTTAGCCCCAGCTCAGCCAAACCCAGCCCCAACCCAGCCCATACAGCTCCTCTCCCTGCCTTGATCCTGACCTTGCAGGTCCCTGGGTGCTCCAGCATGGGTCCTGGATGGATGGGGTGACCCTGCTTGCTTAGTCCCCAATCCCCTCAATGCACAGCACAGCCCCCCTCAAAACTCGATTCAGTGATTAATGAGCTTTAAGGTGACAAATCGCCCCTGTGGCTCAGCTGTGGGATCGAGCACTAGGGCGCTTCATGCGTTGGCCATCGCCACC
The DNA here is from genome assembly GCF_034236695.1 of Oncorhynchus nerka. Classification (NCBI taxonomy): domain Eukaryota; kingdom Metazoa; phylum Chordata; class Actinopteri; order Salmoniformes; family Salmonidae; genus Oncorhynchus; species Oncorhynchus nerka. The sequence continues at coordinate 28,437,377 of NC_088417.1, forward strand.
CATGCAATCCATGCTGCAATGTTTCTTTTTTTTTATCCTCATTTTCTCTCTTTGTTTCTCTCTCTTCGTTCCACTTTCTCTATTACCCCCCTCTCTCTGTCTGTCTCCCTCTGTCTCTCTCTGTCATTCTCTCTTTCTCTCCCCCTCTCTCTCAAAGTGACATCACAACAAAGCAGAGAATAAAATCTCATTTTTCAACACTTTTGACACACTAATTTCATCTGACAGAATGCAATGTACTCGTGTGCAGCCTTTATGCTTTCCCATTAAGTGTTTTTGTGGAGGTTTTGTGTTATTTCAATGTACTCAACCCATTTTCAGCCCAAATGGAAAACTCACTTGACTAATATTATGTTGGCCATTGAGGATGTAACGCATAACCCCTATGCGTTATCAAAGCAATAACCTTGATATTTACACTTCCCAACCCTTGCCATAATATTCTAATATCCTGGTTCTATTTGCTCTCTTAACGATGGACGTATTTTAATAAACAGAGTGGGTGGAGAGGTGTGAGCTGGCAATGGGGACATTAAAAGCTATTCGCACAGTGGCAACGAGGATGTAATCAGAGTGTACACAGACACATATACACACACAAACACACGCACGCACGCACGCACGCACGCACACACACGGGCAGAGGCGATTCGCCGGGTAAAGGTTAGATCTGAGAGAAAATTGGCTTTTCTATATTGAATAATTAATGTGATCATCTTCTCTCTGATGGCCCTGCTCTCATTCGCTGGGACACTGCTTCATGTTAAACAAACAGGACATCTGATTGGTCAGGGGGAGAACTTAGGGGTTCTACGATATGCTGTCAACATTATACAAGCTCAGGGGACTCCAGTGACACGTAAAATGTTTGCCACTTGGCTAGCTGAGCTAAAGACATAGTTCTTTCACCTGAAATGAAATAGGCCACAAACAGACAACATCATTATTTGTGAGACTTTTAAATCAGTGCCAAGGTTTCAGCTTTGTACTGTAACAAAACTCCCTCTTTCTCTCTTGAGATAGTCCCACATATGCTTCCAGGATAAATGTCATATCTCTCTCTATGTGCAGCCGGGCTGGGCAGCAGGCAGCCTCAGAGACAAAGTTATTACAGAGGCAGAGCTGCCAAAATGGATGACACTGTGGTGGGTAGACCACTTCTCCCTTTTATTTCTTAATAAAAGGATTTCTCTCACCGACGGCTGATAGATTTCTGCCTGTTTCTGCCTGGAGAGAAGCAGAGGAGAGGGGAAACCCGAGGAGGATATGTTTCCTGACAGTGGGTCTGTCTTCTTAATGACACAGACTTCAACATAACCTTCAATAGCCGCACGCTGCACATGGTGCCCGGGCAGAGCCGCCCTCTTCACTGACAGTTTACCCAGGTCCCCCGGCTCCAATAAATGTCATGCACTCATCACTCTCTGACCACCGGCCAATTTGAAACCCCGACTTAAAGGACGAGTCATAAATCGGAACATACAGACCCCATTTTTCGCTCTCTCTCAGGTCTATCTATGTGTGTGTGTGTGAGTTTGGCCTGAGGAATCTCCACCTCTCCACCATAATATTCCATATGTTCATTCTAGCTCCCTCCCTCCACCTCCTCCTCCTCTTCCACCTCTCTCTCTCTTTGTCTTCTCCTTCTTTATGGCCAGCATTTAAAGCCCTGATGGTCTCACTAAGCTAGCATTTGTCTGGAGGGCTTATGGGGTGTTGGAGGGGGTGGGCAGAGGTAATATTTACCATGTGTGAGGGACTTCATAACTCACCACTGGTATAGGCAGTTTTCTTAGAGTTGATGGGGTGATATTAGAGGCATGGTATAGGCAGTTTTCTTAGAGTTGATGGGGTGATATTAGAGGCATGGTATAGGCAGTTTTCTTAGAGTTGATGGGGTGATATTAGAGGCATGGTATAGGCAGAGTGAGACACTCTTTAGATAAGGTTGAGGGGAGGTTAGGGGCATGGAGGTATGAAGAGGTTACCGCAAATGACTATTTCCCACTGCAGGAATGACCTGTGAGATAAACAAAGATGATAGATTATTTGAGGCTGCCAAATATAATAAAAAACAAGAGCAGTAAAACCTGAAATCTGTTTTCTTGATGAACGATCCACACACTGGTGACCTTACTTATAGAGATCAAAACTACATTTCAAGGAGTGACACTTGTTACCCATAACCCTCCGTTTAACTTTCCATGGCTACGTCCAAAATGACACCTTATTCTCTGCACAGAGTACTACTTTTGACCAGAGCCCTACTTCCATGTAGAAACCTGTACATGGAACCCAAAAGAGTTCTACCTGGAAGCAAAAAGGGTTCTACCTGGAACCAAAAAGGGTTCTCCTATGGGAACAGCCGAAGAACACTTTTGGTACCCTTTTTTCTAAGAGTGTAATGAATAGGGTGTCATTTCTTCCCCAGTACTCTCTCCCCATGCTCATTTTCCCTGGTCGTCAGGACCTTGGCTGTCAGAGGGTTGTTGGACGAGTGCAGCCTCTCACAGTGACAGGTATTCATGTGTGATTAATGGGCCAGGACCAGCTCTGTGTGGGTGAGGCAGAAGTCCTATCAAACCAGAGAAAATCACAGCAATTAGTGACTGACTGATGAGGTCACTCACCATGCTGTTTCCTGCTGGGGGTTTAGAATATCCTGTTCACCCTGACACTACTCAGAAGGACTATAATACACCACAGAGACACATAGATAAAGGCTTTGTCCATCCTGTTTGGCTTGCATGTGTTTCCTGCAAAGCTGAAGACATTTGTTTAGTCTCTGAGTCATTCAATTATAAGAACCCAGCATTCAAAATGCAACACAAGCAATTGACAAAATGAGAGATCCATCCTATTCTCATCCATAGGGATCAGGCGTGTGGGGGGGTCGACATGGGAGCGTAAGGTGTTTTTAAAGAGGAACCAAAGAGCAATCTCCATTCCTGTCACCTGTGTTCTGACCACCCCAGAGGGCAGGGGACACGGGCGGACCTGGACATCTGACCCACAGATTTAAAATGGAGGCTTGAACAAGGCCCTTCTATCACCAAGGGTCCAGAGTGATGAACTACACCCACACCTCCATGAGACAGCAACAATACATCCCTTCAATTCCTCCCTCCCTCTGTCCATACCTTCCAATACCTCCTTCTCACTCTCTCGCTCTCTCTCTCTCTCCCTGCACGAGTGTCCAGCCTTCACCTAGGTTTACCCATTCGACTCACCCCCTTCAACTCTCCACCCCTTCACCTCTCCACCTCTTCTCCGATCCATCCATCCCTCCACCCAGCCCACCACCTCCTCAACCCCTCCTTAAAGACATCGCGGAGATGCAATCATTTCCAAACTCCTTGTGAGTGATCCCCCAGCCCGAACGTATGCGTGTTAGGGTGTTAGGGTATTCAGGCCTACGGGTGGCAGATGACTGATAGCGCTGTGTCTGCGAGGGGAAACTGAATGATGGCTGTTGGACCACATGGTAACAGAACAGAGGGTGTGTATTTAGACAGAGCTGGGGAGAGGAAGGATAGAGCAGCAGTCAAACCTACCCTGTCCTGCAGCTCAGATCCTACAAGCACAAGCAAGATTATTAGACTTATCTAACATTATCATACCTTGTATCATACCTTTCTAAGGCTGATATGTCATTATTTTGTAGAATCACTTCATGCAACGTACATTAAATCTGACCTAATTAACACATTATAAATGCATTAATAGAACACCATAAGATTTGCACGGTAGGTAGTCTAGTGGTTAGAGTGTTGGGCCAGTAACCAAAAGCCTGCTGGTTGGAATACCTGATCTGACAAGGTAAAAAAATCTGCCGATGTGCCCTTGAGCAAGGCACTTAACCCTCATTTGCTCCAGGGATGCCGTACTACTATGGCCGACCCTGTAAAACACATTTCACTGCACCCATCTGGTGTATGTGACAATAAAACATATTTGTTGTTAGTCGGTATAAGTGATCCAGTATATCTGAGTAAGTTGGGGGAGAAAATGACTATGAGTACTCTGAGTAGTCTTTTGCCAACTCACACCTGGCCCTGGCCATTGTAGCAAACCATTTCCTTCCAGTTGAAGTGATTCGGAAGAACCTCCTGTGTGCAATCAGGTCCGCCCACACAAACAAACCACAACAGACTGTTTACAGGACAATAATCATACTCACATATTGGTAATTAGGTGTCAACGGCACCCTCAAGTCTAGCAACCCTCTGGAAGGTATTGATCCCTAAGCTGTGGTAAACAACACAGAGTTAAATGGAAGACACAACCACCAGTAGTCATAATAGCTTTAATCCGCCTTAAAATTCGGGCTGGACAGTTATCAACCAGACGGAAGGGGGCGGGAGAGGGGGGGTTCTGACAGCGCTTTTGCCGATGACGACTGACAGGCGAAGGTTTTGGAGCACTGGTTGTGGTGTTGGGGAGGAGTGAGGCATTGTCTCCTGGGTAATGCTGGCCTACGGTAATGAGTCCTCAACGTGGCTGTCTCCCAGGCTCCCGGCTTGTCTGGAGGAGGAAAGTTTATTACAGGGGCCGTATGTATCAAACATCTCAAAGTACTGTAGAAGTGCTGATTTAGGATCAGTTTTTTCCTTTGAGATCAAAATTAATAAGATTACATGGACAGAAAGAACCTGATCCTAGGTCAGCCCTCCTAATCTGAGATGCTTGATACATACGACCCCAGCCCAGCTTTGCAAGGTGGCTGTGGGATTGTTGTTTTTGAAGTTGTGCTGTTGGGTGCACTACAGCACCCACAGAGTAAGGCCCCCATTTGGGTTTCTCCCAAAGAATAGACACGCACACATATGCACATGCACACACCCCTCCCCTGCCACACCCCCTCCAATAGGGTTTTTAAAATCTCTGCCTCGGCCCAGCCCTCCTCGATTTAATAAGGAATTACAATTATTTGTCATTCTAATCTGTCTAGTCAGACAGAAGGAGACGTAAAGACGACGGTAAGGCCATGTTGGACAACAGGGCGTGTGTATGATTCATCACTCTGTCCTCCGGCCCCAGATTAATATTTGAATGTAATTATTACTTCCCTAGCCATTAGCGTACTGGCTAAATGAAATCATGTGAAAGAGGTATTTCATTAAAGTTACCACAGATGGGGAAAGGAGAAATCACTGGAGAGGCGATCCCAGTCCTAGATGACCGATGGGACCCTACAGACAGACATGGAACACTCAGGGTTCTGGAATGCTGTTCTGCATTTTAATGTGGAACTGGTATGATCGTTGCAGTGTAGCCATGGCTATAAAACATTCAGAAGGACATCCCTTTATTATTTAGGCCACAATAAGCAAGACATAAATCAATGACTAGATCGAAATGTTTGGATTGAATTGGATTTTATACAAACACTTCTAATGTGGAAATATTGAGTCATTGAAAGGGGTCAGCGGCTTTATAAATAGGCTGAATGAAATACAATGTACAAGGTGAACAGGTGTTGAGAGCCACAAAAAATGCATTATAGTTGAAATATTAGAAGACCAATATAACTTATTTTAAATAAACTTGATTCATAAACATTTTCTAAGGAATGTATTACTTTATTTTTCTTCTTTAAAAGGACAACAAATTGTATTTAAAACTGTTAGCCTTTCAGACAGACTGTTACTGTACCTATAATACATACGGTAGATATTTTTTTGAACAGAGCTGCAGTTCAATCAATTACAAAGCTGGCACCCCCACCACTGTGTGTGTGTGTGTGTGTGTGTGTGTGTGTGTGTGTGTGTGTGTGTGTGTGTGTGTGTGTGTGTGTGTGTGTGTGTGTGTGTGTGTGTCAAACACACTCAGTGGAAGAAAGCCAAGTGGTGTTAGCTAGCTGGAGGTGACAGCTTAAACACTGTCAGGTATGTTTGTGTCCCACTGTGTTAAAGAACACACACCACGCTGCATGGCTCTATACTCACATATCATTTGCACTGCTGCTATAAGGGCGTCAAAAGAACGAAGACATTTTGTAAATGAGAGGTTTGGGGAGGATCATATCAATAAATAGATCCATACCAACTCAGATGGATCTCAAGGGGCATTAACACACACACACACAAACACACACACAGAGAAGCCGTCACAGTATGAATGTGGTGATCTGAGGCAGGGTGATCCTTAATGCTAGTGACTGGGTCACATGGTCATATGTAACGGAACCCTCCCGCTCTAGAACCATACTAGCTCCATTCTCCACTCCTCCACTGAGCTAATGTTCTGTCACAGCTAATGAGAGTGGTGGAACCAGAGTGATGGATCCGCTCTGGCATCTCCTCACAGAGAACTAGCATACACTCAGTGTAGTGGAGATAGAGATCTCTGCTCCTTAGACTCCTATAGGGAGGTGTTGTGTGTCAATGTGTATAATACAGGGAGACACATTCGCTAATTACTATTAGCTTGTGTCATGTTAGGTCCTTTCTTACTTTGAGCCAACGGTTTGTGAAAGGAACCTAGTTCTCTTCATATACTGTAAAACATTATGCATCAACTATATTTAATTGTGAATTACACCAAAACAAATCCTAACAGTTTAACCATTAAGGCAAGGTAGTATGTGGGTTACAGTCCACAACAATAACACTGCCTTGTATAAAGCGAGCAGACACTTTTTACAAGGTTGGTTCCCTTCCGGCTAGAGGGGACAGCCTGTTTTGTCCTTGAGATCCTGGACCCAGCGTGGCTCTCATACTCTCAATGGTGATTTATAGATGGTATTGTTGTGCTTCTCAATATTGTTCAATACACAGCCTGTGATTACCTTGTCCCCCTGCCACTCTGGACCTTGTCATGGCTTCCTTCCAAATGGCACCCTATTCCCTATGTAGTGCACTACTTTTGATCAGGGCCCATAGGGTTCTCGTCAAAATGTGTGCACTATATAGGGAATAGGGTGCCATTTCGGACCTAGCACCAGGCAGACATCTCAGACAGGGACTATAAGGCCCCTGATGGCCCTGGGGCCCCTTGTCAAACTGATATGTTCTGTTTTAATGGTGAAATTGAGCATATCAGTTTAGATTCCAGGCTATGGGTTTTTGGGGTCATTTCAGTTTTAATAAGAGGGAATTCAACACTGTTTGTGTTATGTGGGCAGGAAAAGGGAATGCACTGTCATGGGCCTGTCCTGTCTAACCATGTAAAGCACCCGTTGAAAGGGCACATACAACAACGTACACATGAAGATATGCACACAGCGTAGGAGCATATGCACTCCAAAATACTGATGCCACAGGGAAGGAGTCGTAATACAATCCTGTTCCCCAAAAAAAACTTAGTGAACGAGAGTTTGGCCATGCTTTCAAATGATCTGTAACTTGACACACCTAAAACAAAAACTATTTGCATGTGTTACAACATACACATTAAATAAACAGCTGTTAAATTGGACTGGATGGACTATGAAGTGGAACCGCGTTCATCCACATTTGGATGGAGGACAGGACGATGCTAACTGTCAGATGGACATAAAACTGTCAATTAAAAATGATCTCTCAGAGCCTATTCATTTTGAAGTCAGTTCCACGACCACTATCCCAATTTAAGCCCTGATATTACCGTAGTGTCCGTGTTAGCTGAAGAGCTGTTTCAATTCAATCATTATATTGGATAACACAGTCACAGAAAATAATAGTCTACTTACTATCAGAATGAAACAATTCGTTGATCTCTTTGAGTACACATCATTCGGTTATGTTACACTTCTTCAGAAAGCAGGGAAATCTATGCCCTTAAGCTGTGAAGCGTGGTGGTTCGTATGTGCTGGAAAAATGAAAAATCAAAGCAATAGTCTTTATGCAATGCCTGCTCTCTTCCTAGTCCACTTTCTCTATCCATAGTGAAATGCATACGACTTTTCTTTGAAATATTGGAATTGCTGTGGTTTAATGATAATAAAAAGTCCATTTGTGCAGATAACCGTAACAGGACAAAGGAGCTTGCAGACACTGCCACCTATTGGCAAGAGAGGAAAGCTATATGGCTAAACTAAAGCATAGATTGTCTAACTCCCAAATGGCACCCTCTACCTATAAAGTGCACCCTGTGGGCCTATGTCAAAACTAGTGCACTATATAGGGAATACGTTGACATTTGGGATGCAGACATAGACATTGATGTCCGTGGCAAAGTGTCTTCTAGCAGTGATCTGAAAAGCCTTCGCTGTGATGGATGGCAAAGCCCAGCTGACCATATTGCTGTGCTAATAAAAACCTGCCCTGCAATTCACATAGCTCACTGTGTTTTTTTTTTTTTTTACCCAGGCACCATTGCTTTTAAGAGGAAAACTGGTTTAGGTGTCAAAAAGAACGATGCCCCTCAGAACGCGACTCACCTCAAGAGGTATAGAATGAAAGGAGAACTATATTTACAACTACGTTTTCTCCCGGCTTGAGACAGCAGGAAAGACCTTACAGATGAAACTTTTACCTCACTACTCCTTACTTAAACCTTTTTGACTTCATTGCTTCATTACAAGATGGGCAGTTACCGTACAATAACAATCATTTTAAATCGATAAGTAAAAAAAAAAAAAAATAACAAGAATAAAAAGATACAGCATAAGAATGAATGGATCAAATAAAAAAAAGAAGACCTTTAAAGAAAACAAAAGCAGTGTGTGTATAAAATGTGGTGCTGCTAAACACTGTCAGATGATGAGGAATATGATCTGACGGTGAGCAAGCTGTTGCCATGCAATATGAACCATGGGCCATCATGGTGTCAGTATACAGTGCAGTCAGCAGAGGACCGCTGGGTACACAGGAAGTCACTCGTTATCTCTTTGTATCCAGGGGCATCTGTAAGGCCACTTCCTGTTTTAATTACAAGGAGAACGATTAGTGACAACATTTTATAATTCATGTGCAGATGATCCAATATATGTATTGGAGTTAACCATCTCACCTTCCATGAGATTATAGAGGTTGCAGTAGTTTGTGCCGTGATCTCTAATGGCATACCAGCTCTCCGAGACAGACATGGCCTGCAGAGAAAGAACGATTCTGGTTAGAAGAAGTGTTTAAGACCAGAGACATGTTACGGTAGTGTTAGCTGCAGATAACCCACAAAAAGAGATGTGATCCCTAAATACGCCTAGACATTATATTATTGTCCTTATATGTCATATGGATGTATAGAAATGACAACAGGATCAGAGAATATCCCTCCTACCGAGACATGACAGTGGGTGAAGAACTCAAAGGAGACCAGACGGAACGTCAGGTCATCGACAGTCTTCTTAAATGGTGTGGTGTGTTTGGCTGCTATGAAGTGGATAGAGGCTGCCTGGAGCTGTGGAGCAGAGAGAAAGAGAGAAACAGAAAGAGATAAAGAGAAAGAGATAAAGAGAAAGAGATCAAGAGAGAGAGAGTAGACGGGTCATAGTCTGCAGTCGGAAATATGCAACACACATAGGGTTGTAAAACTACCAGTATTTTACCAAAGTTACTGGAATGTTCTCTACTTTTGGTCATTAACAGGTAATCTATGGTAATCTATGGTAACTTTGGCAATTTATACTTAAATAACTGAAAATATATATTCATATAAAATATGAATTCAAGAGAAAACAGCTAAATTAATTTTAAAAAAGCATCTAAACAATGACAATTTCAAATGAACTTTTCCAACAACTTACTTTTTTTGACAACTGCCACCAGTTTGGCACCAAAACATTTACAACAATCACATATTGACAGAGTAAATAAAGTTGAGTAAAAATATAAAGGATAATTCATGGCGAAACCCTCACATTAAACACCAACGGTATTCACTAAGTTGATTTATTATATTTAGGCTACAGGTGGTTGGTGGCACCTTAATTGGGGAGAATGGGCTCGTGGTAATGACGGGAGCGGAATGGTATCAAATACATCAAACACACGGTTTCAAGGTGTTTGATGCCATTCCATTTGCTCCATTCTGGACATTATTATGAGCCGTTCTCCCCTCAGCAGCCTCCACTGATTTAGGATCATGTTTTACAGCTTTGTTACAATGTTTTAGATTCAAATAATCTCAATTTATGATTTTATATATTTGACATGTTTTGAAAATTCCATAAAAGGCTTGTGAACGTTTCAACTTTGAAAGTTACCAGTAATATACTCTTCTTTTGCAACCCTAAACACACACATACGATTAAAAACACACACACACACCATACCTTGTAGAGGCACCTCTGTCCCCCCATCACACAGCTGGACATGGTCCTCCAATGCTTGATCTGAGTGACCAGACCTTCATAGACCTGTCTACAGGGGATCCCAAAATACCTGTAGTAGGACCCAGAACATAGAAACACATCGATGACGAGGCTTAATACTTAGTCTCGTCGGGCCATCAGCTTGTCTAGTTGAGAAGCTTGGGCCCCAGAAGCTACTCATTACTAGTGTCCACCACAGTCATTTCAGGTAAAATGGCACTGGCACCATCTTGTGGATACAGAGGGTAGTGTTCAACTGGGCCTAACAGAGCTGCTAATTCAATTCACAAGTGGTTGTAATAAATCAGCACTTTGTAAAGATATAGATTTTTATTTGGAGCCATTTAGCACAGAGAGCTATAATAAATTATTAGTCATCATGAGGGGCATGTCCATGAGATCATATGTTTGTATTTATTTTATTTAACTAGGCAAGTCCATTATGAACAAATTCTTATTTACAATGACAGCCTACCCCGGCCAAACCCGGACGACGCTGAGCCAACTGTGCGCCGCCCTATGGGACTCCCAATCACGGCCGGTTGTGATACAGCCTGGAATCGAACCAGGGTCTGTAACGACACCTCTAGCAGTGCCTTAGACCGCTGCGCCACTCAGGTATGGGTCAGACCATAAAACAGCAAGAGTGAACAACAGCAACAATTTGTTTTACTAACATCCTGCACCGCAATAAAAACAGCATGCACCATCTGGTCAAAACATAGACATATAGTAATAGCATAGTAATGGTCAAACAGTAGCTTACCATTCTACTTTGCATTGTGCATGGAGAGGTCCCGCGGATGTGATCTTGAGATTTGAGGTCCCAAAAACTAGTGCCACCGCAAGGATCCACCCTGCCAAATGCATCTTGTGAAAAGTAATATTTTTTGAAGCAGTATCCAAGTAACACATTCACAACACCAACAACGAAGTTCTGAGGCCTGTTTTGGGAGACGGATAGAAAATCACAGGATGGTCATGTGCGTTTAGAGGAAAGGAAACAGCCTAAACTCAATTAACTTTAGAAAAAAGATCCATCATTCTACAGAGCAGAGAGAGAGCTACAGAGGGCAAGACTAGAGAGACATCTATGGGTCGTTGAAATGAAAGCACCCACTGTGAACTTGTAAACTGCTTCATCAATGAACATACATTACAGCCATACATTCCAGGCAAGTGCATGTTCAGGGTTCAATAATGAATTGGAGACTCTCCAAAAAGGAGAGGAAAAAGGTTATTCAAGTTGTTGTAAGAGGATGAATAGGACATTCAAGATACAGTGTGGTTGTTGAAAGCTTTTTTGGTGCAAATAAAATCTATTTTCTATATTGGTTAACTCAGTCTTTAGAATATAATATAACTTGTTTTATTCCTAGAGGTGTCTGTATGTGTTCGTTGTTCATGTTTGCCCATGTCTTCTAGAAGGAACTAAATATGACAGAAATTGTAAACACACCATTCAAAATTATGTGGCTGTGAATTGTATCCTAGACCCGCCCCGAAATGTCGTATTCACTCCGCCTCACGGGCGTACTTACCTATCCTTGCCCAGAGGTGTGTAATATATCACGCCCCTTCCAAATCCAACTTCCAATCCGTGGACAGAATTTGCCAGACCCCCTCCTTGCCGCGGTCCTTTCACTATAGAACGCTCAGTGCCCCACGTCCGCGTCATTTTGAAGACACGTAGGTTGTTGAGCTTTTAAATAGATGTAGCCCGAGCCGCGAGCTCGTCACTTCTCTTCATAATGTAAATAATTATCCCCGTGTCCTCCACAACTTTCATCCCTTTGGACCCGTCCATCGGCAGGATAAATATTTGTAGATGACCTAAACTTCCAGTAAGTCACTGACATAACACACATACAGTAGGTTGACAGATTGTCCACATTTATGCCATTATTTGCTTTTACTAATGCTATTTGCGCATATGTTCTCTGGTAAGGATTTTATAGACACTTTTTTTTAAAGTTACAACGAAATCTTCAAGTAAACCAATAAAACATTTATACAGGTATAACATTTCCATATTTGCTTTCTACTTTAGTAGGCTACACTGCACTATACTAGGCTACAAATGTAATACTGTTTTTCTTCCTAATCTATTTCTGTCACAATTATGTTATTGTGTTGTCTTTTGCCAGTCGTTTTTTTCCTCTGGTATTAATGGTTTCGGTTTAATGCCGTGGGAATGAAAGTCATGTGGATTCTGCTCTCAGATCTCGAGTTCTTCACATTCCATTTTGTGAATTAAACCCAGGAGAGTCTGATTGGAACGGGCTAATTATTCACAGATTTCACGTCCGTCACTCGGTCGCGTCATTACATTATTATGAACGTTCTCCAAGCCGCCCTCTATCGGTGGTGGTATAGTGGTGGCCTAAAGAGGTTACAAACCCAGTCAGTCATTCTGGGTGAAGGTAACTACTGTTTTGTCTAAATTACTCTATAATTCCTGGAAATACGATGATATTTCAACATTAGTCAAATATTTAGTAGGAAACCACTTCGTCAGCATTATCATGTCGTCAAATTGACTTGAGACAGATGGCAACGTTGTCATTAGCTAGCAAAGTTTGTCAATACTGCATATACAGTCAATTTGGTTTTTCAACAAATTATTTGCCTCCATGTGAATGCCATTGTATTTCCAAGCAACTGTAAAGTTTGCAGTCAAGAGTTTAGTATAACTGAAGTCACTGCACTATAACGCAAATACTGCATCCAAAATAACCTTTGTTTTTTACTGCAGTACATTGCAGTTGTTCTGCCATTATTGCATCCAAAATACCACAGCCGACTGGAATTACGGAACTTTTACTGCTGTTTCAAAACGGCAATATTTTTTTGTAAGCGCACTCATTGACGATGCATTGAGTAGAATGCTCATCAATCGGTTCAAAACAATAATGTGACAACATACAACCCACGATATTCACGATAGTTGCGTCTATTATAGGCATTGGTTGAAGCTCGGTGTTAAATTTAAATATCCGTATCATATCTAAGCCAATATGACACCAGTATCGATGAAAATTTGCAAAGCAACTTGATTGGAGGTCCACAACACACTCCACGCCCATCGTCATCAGCCGTCCGTCATTTACCGAGAACCACATACCAGATTTGTAATAGGGTCTTTAGCAACTGAGTTAAGAGTATTTCTTGCGCCTATCTAGCTCAAATTCTAGAGGTCAGATTAAAACTGGACTATAGCGTCCATAAAGTGACCATGCGATTTAAAATAAATACCGGATTGACAAAATCAGCTGCTTGCCCCATGCTGGCAGTCATAAGAAGTGTTTGCGAACAAACCTAGGCTACTGTGTGTGTGTGTATAAAAGCTAGCTATCTATATTTTGCCAAGTAAGGGTTTTCCTCTCATAAGGCTGAAGTCATCATGTGTAAACTGCTGATGTAGACACTTGCGTATAATCGGAGTACAACAACTAGCGAACGTCCTTGGCTGCTATGATATCCAATGAACTTTAGCTAGCTAAGTAACCTTAGCCAGCGTAGATTTGTAACGTTAGTTAACGTGTATGGCCAGTTCATGCGCCACAATATATTATACTTTCTTACACAAAACATAACTAATGTTAACTAAGTTTAAAACCAGCACATTTTGGGAAACTGCCACGCTGATCACGTTAATTTGCATTGCACAGGCCAAACTACAGTAACGTTAAAACGAGGTAGCCAGATTTCAGACGGGACAAACACTGCAGTTAGCTGCTATATTCCCTTGACTAAGAACATCCAAGAACACAACACAAACCGTAGCCAAGAAAACAAATAGCTTTGTTAATACGAAACAGTAAATGAGATGTTGAACTGCATATAGTAAATGGTTGAACCCAAAACTAAACTAACAAGTGTAAACACAACTTTAAGCTACACATTATTTTGTCAAGAGGTAATGCACTGTCCATTGATCAGCAAATCAATTGATAAAACAGGACCATGTTTAAAACATGTTCCTGTTGTATCAATTGCTGTGCTGATCAATGAGCTTATGTCAATATTACACAGATAAGTTAACAGTTTCAGAAATGCAGACCGTCTCGATCAATCTGAGCTACTGTGTCCAACACACCACCACGTGTGTTTATGTTGGGTGCCTACTGACCAAAAAAAAAAGTATGTTATGATTTTTTTTGGGATAAAATAAAGGTTTAAGGAAATGCACCACATGCGGTACAACTCACACTATTGTGGAAGCACCTCTAAGATTATGAATTAAGCTGTTTGAATAGGTTTGAATCATAAGCAACCTGCCTACCAATAGTTTGAAGTACAGTACCAACATAGCTACTTTTGTAGGTGAAAGCTAGGTGCTGGAAAACCTTGGTAGAGCATTGTGATGCACGTGTGAATTTCCTGACTTTTTTGGCTTCAGACCCATGCCTCTTCTCACTTATTCCCACTCACTTGTTTTTAATAATGTTCTATTGATCAGTAAGACCACATAGTCAACTCTATAGGAGTACTAGCCAAACTATGCACTACAATTAAGAGGAACTACCAAGGGTGTTTCCAGACGTGTAATCCCAGGATGTAGAAATGCCTTAATCTATGGTGATGTCTCTGTTGCTGTCTACCCAGTCTCTGAAATGATGGAGGAAAGACAAGCGGATTCAGAGAACACTGTGGTGGAGGACCAAGACACATGGCATGAGCTAGCTATAACGGACCCAGTGGACAAACCACACCTGGTACACAAGGTAAAACACACCCATTGCTCATGTCAGTGAATCAGGCTAAACTCTGGTGAGTAGGAAAAGCATTTCCAGAGGGGAAATATGCCGTGTGAATAGGGGCACTTGTTTCATTAAAAGTTGTCCTGCTTACCCTGTTGCTGTTATTATGTGAATGGGAACCGTTTGTTTGCATTTAAGCTACCAGCACAGAAAACCAACTATATAGTCAGTTAGTTGTATGTCGGCCATACATTGCTGTTGTATTACTGTGCTTTAGAAGAGGAAGCTTATAGACACATTTCCCGGCCCATTTCCCAGAATCAGAAAGCTCTTTGTTTCCCTAGCAGTTGATACGATCACATGCAACTTCAAATGCAGCTCATGACAGTTAAAAAAATACGTAATCAAATGGTTATTGTCTACAATATTGCAGATGTCATCAGAGGATTGATTACATAGCAAGCCAGCGAAGCAAGGTAAAATATCACAAATAGAGCTAGATAAAGCCAGAAGAATAAAATACATGTTGAACATAGCTTTGGTTGTTTTCATGGTCATCACTCACTCACTGTTAAGTTTGTCAAGGTTCCGACTTTAGCGTTAGCTATTGTTCTACAGAGATTTTTGGTCGGGGAATGCGTGCGTATCACTCGAGCGTGACGTTGCCTCTCCTCTCCTTCCGAAGGACTCAGAGGACCAGGAGGCTCTGTTGTTGAACGGGGCTAAACATCCTGAACATCGCCCTCTGTTGGTCTCCTTCGCCCTGGAGGAGTTTGAGTTTCCCTCCAGCGTCTGTTTAGAAGAGATGCCCCTCTTCCCCCAGTGGCACCTACCCCTCAAACTGATGGCCATCTTGATGGCGCTGACCTTCCTGTACACTTTTACAAGGGATGTGCTGCAGCCCTTTGTGTCTCAGAGCAGGAGTGACTTCTATAAGATCCCTATACTGGTGATGAATAAGACCCTGCCATGGACGGCCATATCTCTGCTTGCTCTGGTCTATCTGCCTGGGTTACTGGCTGCCCTGCTACAGCTGCACAGAGGTAGGCTACACACGCATACACATACTGTATGTATGGAGGCAGGGACAAACACACACACACACTCGCAGGCATGGGCACACACACAAACATGCAGGCAAGCACATACATATATACCTAAGTATGCTCAAAATCCTAAACTTAAATTTGCCCATTGCTATGTGCTACACATGGTGGTTTTCCTTTGAGACTTAAGGCGTCTGCATGCTTCCCAGCCGAAACAGTTCGGAAGAGTTTGTGCATGTATTCTGATGACATTTTGTGACGTTTTTGTTAGTTTTGGTCTGTTCTGGCACACAACCTGTTTTCTGGAGGCAAGCCGAAGTCTATGCCCCTTCATCGATGATTGGTCAAGAGTAGCGATTCTTCAATAGAGTCTTAGTTATCATTAAAAAAAAAATTGTTGTGGAATAATGCACCAAACATCTTAGTTAGATTTAAAATTACCCGACTAACATCTCCTCTGCAAAAACATCAATATTAATGACAGAATTTTTGAGTTATCTTAGATTCCTTCTCAGTCTTTTGAGGAATAGTCTGGCTACGGCGTCTCAAAATGGACAAACGATTGCTGCTTTTTTCTAGTTTTTCAAGCGAAGGTCTTTTTAAAGGAGTATGCGAGCATACTCGTTCAGTTCGGCTAGCCGCCAACCAAAGCATGCTGATACCTTTCCCCCCACACAACTGGGCTGCCAGTGTTTTATGTTAATGTTACCTCTAGTCTTATTATATCAGGAGTGTGCCATTAAAGACCTATGGCAAGCAGAATCAACAACCTCTGCATCATTCAAGACTGTTGCTTTGTGAGAAGGTGATAAAGTTCACACTTGGCAATTGTTATGTAAATGACATGAACAGTTCGAATCAAAGTTTATTCGTGGTGAACACATTTGAAGATGGTATCACAGGTGCAGCAAAGTACTTTTGTTTCTAGCTCCAACAGTATAGTAATATCTAGACAAAAAAACATTCAAACACAATACACAAATAATATTAAAATCCAAACAAGCGTCTACATTTTCTAGACACTCTTATCCAGAGCAACATGCAGTAATGAGTGGACACATTTTAATATTTTGTTTATACTGGTCCCCCACGGGAATTGAACTCACAACCCTGGCATTGCAATTGCCATGCCCTACCAGCTGAGCCACACGAGATGTCACAGAAGTTAGAGCAGGTCTGCCAGAGCCATGAGACATGGGTGCTGGCCTGCATAGATGGAAACTGAACATTTGGAAAGTGAATTGTCAATGGAAATGCTCGATTAGGCCTACTACCACAAACAATTGGATTTGAAAGTCATTGGAGTGCAAAGTCGTACACGTACTCCCACAAATACACACTGACATGAAATCAGTGCAGTGAGACACACAGTTTGCATAAGCGCAGTCAGAGTGGATTTATTTACTTATTTAAGTTTAGAGAATAAATTAAATCCTATTTATAGTTGTTATGAATTAGCCCAAGGTTATCTTCCCCTGCAGGAAGGTCTACTTTTTCTTGCCTGGCAGAAGAACCTCAACATATTGTGTATCATTGGGTCAACACCAACACCCTAGTCAAAAAAAAAATCCCGTTTGACCTTACTAACCCCCCCCCCCCCCCCCCCCCATCCTTGTCTGACCCTTCCCCTCAATCTCCCCTCCCCCTCTTCATCTCTCTCTCCCTCTCTCTCTCTGTCCAGTCACTATTCGTAAGGGTAATTGGAGCCTTGCAGTGTATAAATATAGGTTGAGGTTCCCTCAGTGCAATGCAATTATAGGGGGTTGAAAATATGCAGCCAGCCACAATGGAATAAGCTTCATAGATAGGATAACACATGGGATTTTTTGGGGGGCATCGGTTTCTCTACAACAAAGGTTGATGGATCATATGAAAAGTACTGAAGTTAGTCTATATTGGGGTTCCAGTGAGAGCCACACAGCCAGGATGTGGCAAGATGGTGTCAAACCAGAGCTAGGGTGTTGGTTTTGACATGATGACACACATTATCTTGAGGTTCTTCTCCCAGGCAGACGAGATGTAGATCCACCATGTAAAAACAACGTTCCCAGACAACTGTAAGCCTTTTGTAGCCTGACAGTTTGTCAGCCATTTTAAAAATGTGTTGGGAAGCACTACTAATCCCCCCCCTCTCTCACACACACACACATCTGTCAGGTACCAAGTACAGCAGTTTCCCAGGCTGGTTGGAGAGGTGGATGTCTATGAGGAAACAGCTGGGCCTGCTAGCTTTCTTCCTAGCAGCACTCCATGCTATCTACAGCCTCTGTTACCCTATGAGACGCTCCTACAGATACAAGCTGCTCAACTGGGCTTACCAACAGGTAGATGGCTACTGGCTAGACCAGGCTTGTATCAAAAATGGCTTTTTTTTGTATAACTTGATATACTATGCGTTTTATACTATGATGAACAGATGGTTGCTTATTTCAGCAGTATGGCATATATTCAATCAAACTCAATCAATCAAATGTATTTAATAAAGTCCTTTTTACATCAACAATTGTCACAAAGTGCTTATACAGAAACCCAGCCTAAAACCCCAAAGAGCAAACAGGGCAGATGTAGAATCACAGTGGCTGGGAAAAACCACCTGGAAAGAGAAAGGACAACTGACTAGGTATCCCCCTACTGAATATATTCAACTGAAATGTGTCTTCCCGCATTTCACCCAACCGAAAGGCAGGAACCTAAAGCAGAAACCTAGAGAGGGACCAGGCTCCAAGGGGTTGGCCAGTCCTCTTCTGGCTGTGCTGGGTGGAGATTATAAGGGTACATGACCATTTAGGCCAGATCGTTCCTCAAGATGTTCAAACATTCATAATGACCAGCAGGGTCAAATAATAATCACAGCGGTTATAGAGGGTGCAACAGGTCAGCACCTCAGGAGTAAATGTCAGTGGGCTTTTCATAGCCAAGCCTTCAGAGGTCAAGAGAGCAGGTGCAATAGAGAAATAGAGAGAGAGAGGGTTGTATATTGGTATAACATTTCAGGACAGGGTAAACCAATTCTTACATGACAAATTACGGTGCCAGGTTTCTGTTGGTATTGAGGTGTGGGAGTTTTGGTATGTGCTGTATGCAGGCCAGAATAAACAGAACAACCTGATCGTTGTGTACTTTTCTGAGTGTGGAATCTAATGTGAATATGAAGAACAGCTATTATTGAAAGCCAACTTTATATTGACTCTGTTGCCCATCTCAATGTGCCAGTTCACAATCAGGCATAGTTGTCAGATGTGACTTTGATACAGTTGGGCAAAAATTATTTAGTCAGCCACCAATTGTGCAAGTTCTCCCACTTAAAAAGATGAGAGAGGCCTGTAATTTTCATCATAGGTACACGTCAAAAAATCCAGAAAATCACATTGTAGGATTTTTTATGAATTTATTTGCAAATTATGGTGGAAAATAAGTATTTGGTCAATATCAAAAGTTTATCTCAATACTTTGTTATATACCCTTTGTTGGCAATAACAGAGGTCAACTGTTTTCTGTAAGTCTTCACAAGGTTTTCACACTGTTGCTGGTATTTTGGCCCATTCCTCCATGCAGATCTCCTCTTGTGCAGTGATGTTTTGGGGCTGTTGCTGGGCAACACGCTTTCAACTCCCTCCAAAGATTTTCTATGGGGTTGAGATCTGGAGACTGGCTAGGCCACTCCAGGACCTTGAAATGCTTCTTACGAAGCCACTCCTTCGTTGCCCGGGCAGTGTGTTTGGGATCATTGTCATGCTGAAAGACCCAGCCACGTTTCATCTTCAATGCCCTTGCTGATGGAAGGAGGTTTTCACTCAATCTCACGATACATGGCCCCATTCATTCTTTCCTTTACACGGATCAGTTGTCCTGGTCCCTTTGCAGAAAAACAGCCCCAAAGCATGATGTTTCCACCCCCATGCTTCACAGTAGGTATGGTGTTCTTTGGATGCAACTCAGCATTCTTTGTCCTCCAAACACGACGAGTTGGAATTTTTACCAAAAAGTTATATTTTGGTTTCATCTGACCATATGACATTCTCCCAATCTTCTTCTGGATCATCCAAATGCCCTCTAGCAAACTTCAGATGGGCCTGGACATGTACTGGCTTAAGCAGGGGGACACGTCTGGCACTGCAGGATTTGAGTCCCTGGCGGCGTAGTGTGTTACTGATGGTAGGCTTTGTTACTTTGGTCCCAGCTCTCTGCAGGTCATTCACTAGGTCCCCCCCGTGTGGTTCTGGGATTTTTGCTCACCGTTCTTGTGATCATTTTGACCCCACGGGGTGAGATCTTGCGTGGAGCCCCAGATCGAGGGAGATTATCAGTTGTCTTGTATGTCTCCCATTTCCTAATAATTGCTCCCACAGTTGATTTCTTCAAACCAAGCTGCTTACCTATTGCAGATTCAGTCTTTCCAGCCTGGTGCAGGTCTACATTTTTGTTTCTGGTGTCCTTTAACAGCTCTTTGGTCTTGGCCATAGTAGAGTATGGAGTGTGACTGTTTGAGGTTGTGGACAGGTGTCTTTTATACTGATAACAAGTTCAAACAGGTGCCATTAATACAGGTAACGAGTGGAGGACAGAGGAGCCTCTTAAAGAAGAAGTTACAGGTCTGTGAGAGCCAGAAATCTTGTTGTTTGTAGGTGACCAAATACTTATTTTCCACCATAATTTCCAAAGAAGTTCATTAAAAATCCTACAATGTGATTTTCTGGATTTTTTTTCTTCTCATTTTGTCTGTCATAGTTGAAGTGTACCTATGATGAAAATTACAGGCCTCTCATCTTTTTAAGTGGGAGAACTTGACCAATTGGTGGCTGACTAAATACTTTTTTGCCCCACTGTATGTGCATGTGAAATTCTTATTTGACTGAATATATGCCATATTTATCAATCCAAAGTATTTTATGAGGCCTTTTTTTACATCAACAGTTGTCACAAAGTGCTTATACTGATACCCAGCCTAAAATCCTAAAGAGCAAGCAATGCAGATGTAGAAGCATGGTGGCTGGGAAAAACTCCCTAGAAAGGCAGGAACCTTGGAAGAAACCTTAAGAGGAACCAGGCTCTGAGGGGTGGTCAGCTAAGTTCCCTGCCATCCAGGGCCTCTATACAGTGTCGGAGGAAGGCCCTAAAAATTGGAATAGATTCAAGCCACCCAAGACATAGACTGTTCTCTCTGCTACCACACGGCAAGAGGTACCAATGCACAGAGTCTGGAACCAACAGGACTCTGAACAGCTTCTACCACCAAGCCATAAAACTTCCAAATAGTTAATGAAATACAGTACCTTGCAAAATAATTCATGCCCCTTGGCGTTTTTCCTATTTTGTTGCATTACAACCTGTAATTTATTTTTATTTGGATTTCATGTATTGGACATACACAAAATAGTCCAAATTGGTGAAGTGAAATGAAAAAAAAGAACTTGTTTCAAACGGAAAATGAGTGCATGCATATGTATTCACCCCCTTTGCTATGAAGCCCCTAAATAAGATCTGGTGCAACCAATTACCTTCAAAAGTCACATAATTAGTTAAACAAAGTCCACCTGTGTGCAATCCAAGTGTCACATGATCTGTCACATGATCTCAGTATATAAACCTGTTCTGAAAGGCCCCAGAGTCTGCAACACCACTGAGAAAGGTGCACCACCAAGCAAGCGGCACGATGAAGACCAAGGAGCTCTCCAAACAGGTCAGGGACAAAGTTGTGGAGAAGTACAGATCAGGGTTGGGTTATAAAAAAATATCAGAAACTTTGAACATCCCATGGAGCACCATTAAATCCATTATTAAAACATGTAAAGAATATGGCACCACAACAAACCTGCCAAGAGAGGGCCGCCCACCAAAACGCAAGGATCAGGCAAGGAGGGCATTAATCAGAGCGGCAACAAAGAGACCAAAGATAACCCTGAAGGAGCTGCAAAGCTCCACATTGGAGATTGGAGTATCTGTCCATAGGACCACTTTAAGCCGTACACTCCACAGACCTGGGCTTTACGGAAGAGTGGCCAGAAAAAAAGCCATAAGCAAACACGTTTGGTGTTAACCAAAAGGCATTTGGGAGACTCCCCAAACATATGGAAGAAGGTACTGGTCAGATCTAAAATGTAGCTTTTTGACCATCAAGGAAAACGCTATGTCTGGCACAAACCCAACACCTCTCATCACCCCGAGAACACCATCTCCACAGTGAAGCATGGTGGTGGCAGCATCATGCTGTGGGGATGTTTTTCATCGACAGGGACTGGGAAACTGGTCAGAATTTAAGGAATGATAGATGGCGCTAAATACAGGGAAATTCTTGAGGGATACCTGTTTCAGTTTTCCATAGATTTGAGACTGGTATGGAGGTTCACCTTCCTTCAGGACAATGACCCTAAGCATACTGCTAAAGCAACACTCGAGTGGTTTAAGGGGAAACATTTAAATGTCTTGGAATGACCTAGTAAATCCAATTGAGTATCTGTGGTATTACGTAAAGACTGCTGTACACCAGTGGAACTCATCCAACTTGAAGGAGCTGAAGCAGTTTTGCCTTGAAGAATGGGCAAAAATCCCAGTGGCTAGATGTGCCAAGTTTATAGAGACGTACCACAAGAGACTTGCAGCTGTAATTGCTGCAAAAGGTGGCTCTACAAAGTATTGACTTTGGGGGGGTTAATAGTTATGCACGCTCAAGTTCTGTTTTTTGGTCTTATTTCTTGTTTCACAAAAGATATTTAGATTTTCAAAGTGGTAGGCATGTTGTGTAAATCAAATGGTACAACCCCCAAAAAAATCCATGTTAATTCCAGGTTGTAAGGCAACAAAACAGGAAAAATGCCAAGGGGGTGAATACTTTTGCAAACCACCGTAGCTACCCAGACCATCTGTATTTTGACATTTTCCACTCTTTTAACTCATCATATACGCTGCTGATACTGTTTATTATCTATCCTGTTGCCTAGTCACTTTACCCCTACCTATATTTAGATTATCTACCTCAATAACCTGGTAACCCTGCACATCGACCCGGTACTGGTACACCGTGTATATATCCAAGATTACGGGAATCTTCCAACAATGTTTTTTTTTTTTATGGGAATTTTTGGGAAAGTTACTGGAATTTTGCAACCTTAGACAATCACAATTATATGAATCAATCAAATGTATTTATAAAGCCTGTCTTAAATCAGCTGATGTCACAAAGTGCTGTACAGAAACCCAGCCTAAAACTCCAAACAGCAAGCAATGCAGGTGAAGAAGCACGGGGGCTAGGAAAAACTCCCTAGAAAGTCCAAAACCTAGGAAGAAACCTAGAGCGGAACCAGGCTATGAGGGGTGGCCAGTCCTCTTCTGGCTGTGCCAGGTGGAGATTATAACAGAACATGGCCAAGATGTTCAATGGTCATAGATGATAATATGATAATAATCACAGTAGTTGTAGAGGGTGCAACAGGTCAGCACCTCAGGAGTAAATGTCAGTTAGCTTTTCATAGCCGATCATTCAGAGTATCTCTACCGCTCCTGCTGTCTCTAGAGAGTTGAAAACAGAAGGTCTGGGACAGGTAGCACATCTGGTGAACAGGTTAGGGTTCCATAGTCGCAGGCAGAACAGTTGAAACTGGAGCAGCAGCACGGCCAGGTGGACTGGGGACAGCAAGGAGTCATCAGGCCAGGTAGTCCTGAGGCATGGTGCTAGGGCTCAGGTCCTCCGAGAGAGAGAAAGAAAGAAAAGGAGAGAGAATTAGAGAGCGCACACTTAAATTCACACAGGACACCGAATAGGACAGAAGTACTCCAGATATAACAAACTGACCCTAGCCCCCCCCGACACATAAACTATTGCAGCATAAATACTGGAGGCTGAGACCGGAGGGGTCGGGAGACACTGGGGCCCCGTCCGACGATACACCCGGACAGGGCCAAACAGGCAGGATATAACCCCACCCACTTTGCCTACCCGGACAGGAAGATCACGTCAGTGACTCAACCCAATCAAGTGATGCACCCCTCCTAGGGACGGCATGGAAGAGCACCAGTAAGCCAGTGACTCAGCCCCTGTAATAGGATTTGAGGCAGAGAATCCCAATGGAGAAAGGGGAACCAGCCAGGCAGAGACAGCAAGGGTGGTTCGTTGCTCCAGTGCCTTTCCGTTCACCTTCACACTCCTGGTACAGACTACACTCAATCATAGGACCTACTGAAGAGATGAGTCTTCAATAAAGACTTAAAGATTGAGACCAAGTCGACATCTCTCACATAGGTAGGCAGACCATTCCATAAAAATGGAGCTCTATAGGAGAAAGCCCTGCCTCCAGCTGTTTGCTTAGAAATTCTAGGGACATTAAGGAGGCCTGCGTCTTGTGACCATAGCGTACGTGTAGGTATGTTCGGCAGGACCAAATCAAAAAGATGGATTTAGTGCTTTATCCGGGTTGCTGGAAAGTAGAGCATTGCAGTAGTCTAACATAGAAGTGACCAAAAGCATGGATACATTTTTCTGCATCATTTTAATTTATAATATGGTAATCTCTCCATCAGGTCCAGCAGAATCAGGAGGACTCATGGGTAGCAGATGACGTGTGGCGTATGGAGATCTATGTCTCCCTGGGTATCATGGGTTTGGGTCTCCTGGCTTTATTAGCCATCTCCTCCCTTCCCTCCATTTCTGACGCCCTCAACTGGAGAGAGTTCACCTGGATGCAGGTGAATCTTTTGACTCTGGAAAAATAAATAATGATCTGTCTGTCTGTATGTCCTTCCATCCACCCGTCTGTCTTTCTATCTATGACTTAAGTGGTCAGGGTTTCCTCTCCAGTATCTATTTATCTCTGTGTCAATGACCCTGTATTTCACTGTCAGTCTGTCTGTTTGGTAGTACCTGTGGAACTGTCTCCTTGTTTACCAATTCTCCTAATGTCTGTCTCTCTGTCCGTCTGTCTTTTCTTAGTAGCTGTTGTGACAGGCCTCCTTTTTGTTTACCTATCTTCTGGTCCTTCTGTCCTGCAGAGGAGTCTGGGATATGCTGCCCTGGTCCTGTGTACAGCCCATGCTCTGGTCTATGGCTGGAGGAAGTGGGTGGAGCCTAAGCACTACGTGTGGTACACCCCTCCATCCTTTATCCTGGCCTCGCTCCTCCCAGCCACCATCCTATTGGTCAAGGCTGTGCTGCTGCTGCCTTGCCTGGACCGGCGACTGGGGCAGATTCGTCGAGGCTGGGAGAGTCCCCGCCCCCCAAGGGGAAGGGGAGTGACTGAGAAAGACTCGCTCTGAAAGATGACGCGTCAACCTGGGATGCAGCAGTGACTATTGATAAATTGTTTCAATTTTGGGATAAGACCGGAAGCTTGGTCTCTGGACCTCAAGGAGAATCGGTGCTGGTTGATGGGCAACATAAAGTGGCCACTGCACAGTTCCACTCTTCTGCTTATTATACAGATATCTGAGGTGACATACTCTGTAGTCTACACACAGTGTGTGCTTACTGAATTGATGTCCTGAGAACATAGCCTGGTTAAGCAGACTGACCGCTGTGCTCATGTTTTGTTTAATTGAGATATTGCAAGATCAGACTGGTTTCACAAGGCTACTGAGGAAGATCAGTTGAAGGTAAAAGTAAAACGAATGACCATCTTGTGGTATGTTTGCACCTAGTCAGGGAAACATGGAGAAACCAAAGCCTGCTCCTCTTAGACATATATTCTATAAGTAAGTAGTTAGTGCATAGTAATGTTATTTAATGTCAGACTAGACAATGGCTGTAGACAATCCCTGTAGACAATGTTAAATGTAGTGCACTATATAGGAAATAGGGTGCTGTTCAGGAAGCAGCCATTGAGAGCATCATCATAATTCCGATTTAAGTAGGCCCATGATAATTTGTATGAATGATTTTGAAGATTACTTTGTGCTTGTTGTCAACTGTATTTTCTCTGGCGCTAGAATGTCCATTAGAATATGTTGTATCAAGACCGCAGCAAAAAGTGCTGAAATATCCCAAAATGCAGTTGAAGGTAGAGGAACTACCCTCAGTTTCAGTCTGAAATAAAGATTTGAACATGATGAGAGTTCAACTGCTTGCCCTTTCATGAGTACAGTTCACTTTTGACATTCACAATTGTTTTGTTTTTTTAAACGCATGACTATAGTTCTTTGTCTGAGTACCAGAGTCAAAGAGGTGATTTAGATGAACGTGTGACACTCTTGTTTATAATTCTTGGTCTGTGCCCTTCCTCGTTCCACTTTATTTTGTTCCACTTTATCCTCAGACTCTGGATAAACATGATGGAGATGTTGGAGAGAGAATACATATGCAAGTCATACTTTGTTTATAATTACTTCTGTATTCTTTATCATTTCTAATGTATAAAAACGTGAGTAATGTTGACAAATATGACTATCCTATTCTAACTGGGACTTGGCCCGTTTTTTGTATGAAACGGTTTGATCTGAGGATGCTCAACTGGTCCTTTTCTTTCATCAAAATTCAACCTCACATGGGATTTAGCCTTTGCAAATGAATGATGCTACTCCAACACGAAAATCCTAAAAGGATATGACCTGTGTCCCTAACTGAAGGAGACCTCGTTTTGAGGACTACCTGCGTTGCATTAGTGCGTGGCGCTACCTCCCCTTTGTGCGTGGTGTGATGCTCGTCGCTGGTACGTGCTCTGCCTGCAAGACAGGAATCCGCTCATTGTCTGTATGCATGACATCGCTGCTGAGCCGAAGCACAGCCACAGCCAGATCCACCTAGGAGAGAGAGGGAGGGGAGTCCGACAGACAGACCTGTGGCGATCAGCTGGCTGGATGTGTGTTATTCGTGCAGTGGTGTCCTTACCAGCTCCATGAAAGGTATGGCTGTAACCTTGCGATTAACGCACGAATTTGCACACACTTGACACGCAGCCTACAATCTATGTGCATACACCTGTGAGCTTCAGTGGGCTGTATTTGTAAAGCGTAATGATGTATTACATTGTATAGTGGAGTCTGAAGCTAAATAATTCCTCTGCGATGTGGAGCCTGGTTATTCTGCACTAGCAGCAATCTATTCTGGATGAGATGAGTCATGTTGTCTAAACCTCGATTGGCGGGATTATTTTTCTAACATTAGGAATACATGGTTTACTGTGAATTATTTTTTAGCATATAGTAAATTGTTTAGTAGCAATAGTTCTACAGGTTAATAAATAGCACATTTTACGAGAAGATATTTCAAAGTCACCAAAGGACATATTGTGACATGCTAGTGCCGTTCAAAAATGTTGAATGTGTAGATTATACTGTATTTCACTAAATATGTCATATGTTAGATAATTTAATATAGTATGATCTCTATATGATAAGATTACAAAATATGGTGACATATTTTGAGAATTCTTTTTTTTATAACCTGAAAGCAACCTATAGCCTACTATACTAATTTAATGTCATGTTGTAGTTGGTAGTCTAATAGGTTAATATAATTTTAATATGAATTAGACAACATATTATCTCATTTGGCTGGTTAGACATACAGTACATCAACTACATATATTAGATTCCACCCTGATGTATCTCATTTGATTGCATCTACAATTTGCAGGCAGTTTGACAATTTAATATAACCAATTAATGTCCCCAAGCTTTGCATCATCATAATGTGTTTCCAGTATTAAAATGTCCAGACCACCAAAGAAGGAACAATCAGCATCCCAAACTAATAACACTCTGCAATGAATGTCTCCACTGTGACTGTGCTTGGCCTAACAAGCTGTTGCTGCATCCTGCAGAGTAAAAGGGAGGAATTCCTTCTTGATAGGCTAGGGAGCCAGGCAGCTGGGTGGATAGATGTTACCAAGGGTACTTCCTCTCTTCTGGTCAGAGAGCAAGCAAACCGCAGTTGACACAGTTGGAGGCAATGTACTACACAGTGAATATTCAGTGTACTTGTATTCTTATAATGTAAAGTTATAGCCAGACACCATCGATCTCTATGCTCAAATCAAGTACTGTACATAACTAACTGACCATATTCCACCATCCTAGAACCTGAGACATCCTCCTAAAGGACAGGAGAGGTCTGGAGCCTAAGGATGGACACCATCTCCATGCTGGGCAGCGGCTGCAGCAGCCCGGCTTACACCGACACAGCCCACCCTACCACCCCCTCCCTGTTCCTCCCCAATGGGGTAAGGAAGAATGGCCCCAGGGACCCTCCTCCCCACGGCCCCCTCCCCAAGCCTGTCGTAGCCATCCTGGGCTCGGGTGACTTCTCCAAGTGCCTGACCATCCGTCTGCTCCGCTGTGGCTTCCACGTGGTGGTGGGGAGCCGCCAACCCAAACGGGCCGCTGAGTTCTTCCCTCATGTTGTTGATGTGACCCACCATGAAGACGCTGTGGGTAAAGCTTCTGTGGTTTTCCTCGCTATCCGCAGGGAGCATTATTCTGTTCTCTGGGACCTCAAGCATCTGCTGGCAGGGAAGGTGTGTGTGTTTGTGTGTGTGTGTCAGGGGATTGGGTTGTGAGCAAAAAGACACATTTCCATTCTTCTTCTTCTTCTAAGGTTCTGGTGGACGTGAGCAACAACCGGCGTGTGAACCAGTACCCTGAGTCCAACGCTGAGTACCTGGCCTCCCTGCTCCCAGACTCTACAGTTGTGAAGGGCTTTAATGTCATATCTGCCTGGGCTATGCAGTCTGGACCCAAAGATGCCAGCAGGCAGGTAAGATGGAAGAAGAGGTCTGTGTCCCAAATGGCTCCCTGTGTCCCATAGGGCTCTGCTCAAAAGTAGTGAAGTATTTAGGGAAAAGGGTGCCATTTGGGACACACAAAGGTTAATTTCAGGAGTTACTTATTCAGAATTAATTCAGGATCAAACACTGTCCCACTCTTTAACTCATTGCACAGTTAGTCATTCATTTCTAACTTATAAATATTGTATTGCATAAACCACGCAGAGCGACTTAGGACTAAATTAGTATTTTTACATAAATAGAATGTCTCCCCTTGTACAGACTTGTTGCAGGTAACAAACCACTCAGTCTATTAAAGTTGGACCCAGAGCTGAATCTGCTGAAATAACATTGTTGGCAGCCAAGGCAGTATAGATGTTGACCTGTCTGTCTAGCATGGTTCCAGATCTCTTACCGCTGTGGTGCCGAACTGGCAAGACCGCACAAACAGATCTGGAACCAAGTTAGGCTAACATCCGTCTACAGAGAAATTAAATGGCAGCATCAGACTCTGCAACAGGATCAGCCAAATGGCTGCTGATAGTCTCTAAGCATCTATTGTCCTAAACACTCGTTTGTTGTGATCTTTTGAACAGCAGCTACATCTCTCTACATCATTCTCAGTTGTTCAATGTCAGTTGTTACAAACCATTGTTGTTGACACAATCTGATTGGCTGACCTTTCAAAGAGGTGCACTGACATTCTCCTCAATATATACCCTCCCCCTACGGCATGATGATGTCATATGCGGGGGACAGATCAAACATGATTATGACATATCACATCTCAGGGTAAAGTCACTGCACCCTCGTCTTTATTCCTATGATATCCTCACTAGAAGGAGTGTAAGGCAGGCTACTGAGCTGGTTAAAGCATTAACAGTCTGGTCTGTGCTTGCCTGGGAGGGAGACTAATTCCTCCAAATATTATGCAAGGATTATAGTGAGACTCTACAACTGAGAAGAACATTTTACGCTGCCATCCTTCTTCAAATAAAACCATTCTAGTCACACACACACACACACACACACACACACACACGCACACAGTAAATGCACACAGTAAATTCAATTAACACAATTGGGAAAATGAAAAAACAAGCTCAATATTATGAACCAGGGAATCAGATTGTGTTTGTCTCAGTCACAAGGGGTAGAAACAACCACAACCATGTTTTCCTTTAACATAATTATATCTGCTAATTATTTGTTATTTCATGCCTATGATTGACAAGGTAAGCCTTCCGTGAGGTTGTTTAGAAAAAAATGTACACATTACATCACATTCACAATACATGCAATGCACATTGACCATGTCATACATATTAGATTGACTGACTGATTGACTACCTTGATTTATTATTGCTTGATTACCCATTCCTCAAGGTGTACATCTGCAGTAACTCTGTAGAGGGCAGACAGCAGATCATGGAGCTGACCAGGCAGCTCAACTTCACCCCAGTGGACATGGGAGCCCTCTCCTCCTCCAGAGAGATTGAGAACATGCCCCTGCGCCTTTTCCCCGACTGGAAAGGCCCCGTGCTAGCCACTGTGGCTCTCTCCATCTTCTTCTTCGCCTATTCCTTTGTCCGGGACATCATCCACCCGTATGTGAAGAGCAAGCAGAGTGATTTCTATAAGATCCCTATAGAGATGGTGAATAGGACTCTGCCCACAGTGGCCATAACACTACTCGCTCTAGTCTACCTGGCGGGCCAGCTAGCCGCGGTCCACCAGCTGTACTATAGGACTAAATACAGGAGGTTCCCTCACTGGCTGGAGGGCTGGCTACAGAGCAGGAAGCAGCTGGGGCTCCTGAGCTTCTTCCTGGGTTGTGTCCACGTTCTCTACAGCCTCTGTCTCCCCATGAGGAGGTCAGAGAGATACCTGCTCCTCAACATGGCCTACCAACAGGTGGGTGATGGACAGAGGGAGGGAGGGTGTGTGTGTGTCAAATCAATTAACATTTTATTGGTCGTATACACATGAAATGCTTGTGTTCCTAGCAACAACAGTGCAGTAATATCGAACAATAAACTCTAAAAGTAAAATAATATAATTAAGAAATATGGAAATATTAGGACGAGCAATGTCTGAGTCCAGAGTATAAATATATATACTGGGTGTATATATACAGCACCAGTCAAATGTTTGGACACACCTACTCATTCAAAGTTTTTTTTTTTTTTTTTTTTTTTACAATTTTCTACCTTGTAGAATAATAGTGAAGCCATCACAACTATGAAATAACACATATGGAATAATGTAGTAACCAACAAAGTCTTAAACAAAATGCATTTCAATTAACAGGTGTGCCTCGTTAAAAGTTAATTTGTGGAATTTCTTTCCTTAATGCATTTCAGCTAATCAGTTGTGTTTTGACAAGGTAAGGGTTGTATATAGAAGATAGGCCTATTTGGTAAAAGACCAAGTCCATATTATGGCAAGAACAGCTCAAATAAGCAAAGAGAAACAACAGTCCATCATTACTTTAATACATGAATGTCAGTCAATCTGGAAAATGTCAAGAACTTTGAAAGTTTCTTCAAGTGCAGTCGCAAAAACCATCAAGCGATATAATGAAACTGTCTCTCATGAGGACCGCCACAGTAAAGGAAGACCCAGAGTTACCTCTGCTGCAGAGGGTAAGTTCATTAGATTTAACTGCACCTCAGATTGCATCCCAAATAAATGCTTCACAGAGTTCAAGTAACAGACACATCTCAACATCAACTGTTCAGAGGAGATAGCTCAAATCATGGTTGAATTGCTGCAAAGAAACCACTACCAAGAAGCACGAGCAATGGACATTAGACTGATGGAAATCTGTCCTTTGGTCCAAATTTGCGATTTTTGGATCCAACCACTGTCTTTGTGAGATGCAGAGTAGGTGAACGGATGATCTCCGCATGTGTGGTTCCCACCGTGAAGCATGGAGGAGGAGGTTTGATGGTGTGGGGGTCTTTGCTGGTGACACTGTCAGTGATTTATTATGAATTCAAGGCACTCTTAACCAGTATGGCTACCACAGCATTCTGCAGCGATACGCCATCCCATCTGGTTTGCGCTTAGTGGGACTATCATTTGTTTTTCAACAGGACAGCGACCCAACACACCTCCAGGCTGTGTAAGGGCTATTTGACCACGAAGGAGAGTGATGGAGTGCTGCATCAGATCTGGCCTCCACAATCACCTGACCTCAACCCAATTAAGATGGTGTGGGATGAGTTGGACCGCAGAGTGAAGGAAAAGCAGCCAACAACTTCTCAGCAGACAGAGGCTTGTGAAAGTATTCACCCTGTTTGGCATTTTTCCAATTTTGTTTCCTTACAACCTGGAATTAAAATATATATTTTTAAGGGTTTGTATAATTTGATTTACACCACATGCCTACCACTTTGAAGATGCAAAATATATTTTATTGTGAAATTAACAAGAAATAAGACGAAACAAAACTGAAGACTTTAGCGTGCATTTTTGCCCATTCTTCAGGTAATTGCTTGCACCACTTCAGGTAATTGGTTGCATCATCTTATTTAGGGGCTTCATAGAAAGGGGGGTGAATACATATGTACGCACCACTTTTCCATTTTTTATATTTAAAAAAATAAAAATGTAAAAAGTCATTTTTTAAATTTCACTTCACCAATTTGGACTATTTTGTGTATGTCCATTACATGAAATCCAAATAAAAATCC
The DNA here is from genome assembly GCF_034236695.1 of Oncorhynchus nerka. Lineage (NCBI taxonomy): Eukaryota > Metazoa > Chordata > Actinopteri > Salmoniformes > Salmonidae > Oncorhynchus > Oncorhynchus nerka. Next base: position 28,469,747 of record NC_088417.1, read on the forward strand.
ATTTCAATTACATTTTGCAATGCAACAAAATATGAAAATGCCGAGGTGGATGAATACTTTTGCAAGGCACTGTATGTGGGAACTCCTTCAAGACTGTTGGAAAAGCATTCCTCATGAAGCTGGTTGAGAGAATGCCAAGAGTAAAAAAATAAAATAAAGAAAAATCCTTGAATGAGTAGGTGTGTCCACACTTTTGACTTGTACTGTATGTATAATGGGAAAAATAGACAATATGGACAGTAATATGGATAGAACATTTAGTATATCTGAAGAATAGTGTTTGTGTCCGGTCAAAGACACCCTTCATAAATGCTGTTGTTTATGTAATTGAGGTCTGTAGATGTTTTATCAGATTTAAGTTCACTTTGGAATCGTGAATCAGCAACAGTGCAGCAACACTGTAACCGTTATGCAGTTTATTCTCCTCTATAATTCTAATCTTGAGAGTGACCCACATGGAAATGATTGGATGTTTGGCCTCAGAGTGACTCATCTATTTGTGCTGTGGCTCCTGAGGCATGGCCATAAACAACACTTACGACAGCCAGCCAGCTGCACTGGGAAGACCACAGAGGGACAAACATCATGCACATACTGTAGATCCTTCGGTTACCATATAGTACACATCTTCTTCTTCACAAACTAATTGCAATGCATCTTTTCCTGATGGTGTTTCTTCTTGTTCATATAAGTGAAACTATAAGCTATGTTCTCATTCCAATTGGGTATTGTGAACAACATACATCTTCCAGTATATGTAACGGTTGTACATCCAACATTTATCTACTGATCTGTGTGGCATACCGTAGTGTGTCATATCTGCCTCTTCACTGGTTTAATCTCAGTTTATTCATTCACGTCCTCCTCTGACCTTCATCTGTCTCTTACCGCAACCCCCGTTTCCCAGCATCCTTCATTCTCACGCACACACAAACCCTTCTAGCTGTGTGTGTCTGACGATCTAGGCCACACAATCAACTGCACTCTCAAGCACATCTCTCGCTGTGTGTTTTGCTTCTCAAACACACCTCTGGCTGTGTGTTTGTGTGTGTGTGTGTGTGTGTGTGAATCCAGGCCACCTCAGCCTGTCCTCTAGTTCAGGCCTGTTACACCCATATGGCCTCTGAGGTGCTCCTGCAGTTGTATTGAAATTGCTTGATATGCCGCATGGGGTTTTTCTTTATTTCACCTTGTGTGGGGCACACACACACACACGCGCACACACACACACTGACACAGCCAGTGGACTGTAGAGGCTTTTGTTAATGAATGAACACTGCCAAATTTAGACCGAAAACTAGGTCTCCTCATTTAGATAAATCAGGCAGCAGCATTTTTGAAGGGATGATATTTAATTTTCTTTGTCATTTTTACTCGTGTGTGTGTGTGTGTGTGTGTGTGTGTGTGTGTGTGGTTGTGAGAGTTTATTTCATGTTAAGTGTTTATTTGTGAATACACTATGCTTGTGTGACTTTGTTTTCTATTCATACATTATGTGTTTACTGAATGTATGTGTGTCTGTGTTCTCCTCTCTGCAGGTCCATGCTAACGTGGAGAACTCGTGGAATGAGGAGGAGGTGTGGAGAGTAGAGATGTACCTGTCTTTTGGTATCATGAGCCTCGGGCTCCTTTCTCTCCTGGCCGTCACCTCCATTCCTTCTGTTAACAGCGCCCTCAACTGGAGGGAGTTCAGCTTTATTCAGGTACTCAGACAGACACTGTTCATGATGATAATAATGGTGATGGTGAGGATGAAGATGGTGACGAGGATGATGAACATTCTTATGGAAAGTTCTCTGATTAATAATACTGACTAAGAAATAATAACAAGCTTTCAACATCTGGGTAAAACATTTGTTTGTTTTCTGAGTAGTCTTCTTCATGTTGTTTGTAATCATGTTCTTACTGTAGATGTAAAAGCTGTGATATAATCTATTGTTGATGCATGCATGTGTTTCTCCCGCTCTCCATCTCCCCAAGTCGACGCTGGGTTACATCGCTCTGCTTATCGCTACGTTCCATGCTCTGCTGTTCGGCTGGAAGCGGGCCTTCGAGGAGGAGGCTTACCGTTTCTACCTACCCCCTAACTTCGTGGTGGCCCTGGCCCTGCCCGTGTGTGTCATCCTGGGGAAGGTGTTCCTGCTGATCCCCTGTGTGGGACGGAGGCTCCACAGGATCAAACGGGGAGCTGAGAGCAGCCAGTTGCGCCAGGACCCTGTTGGGGCAGCAGCACACGTCTCACCAGAGAGGGTCACTATCATGTGAATGAATGGGTGGAGGGGTGGATTGATTGATGGATGGATTGGCTGGATGGATGGATGTATGGATGATAGGTGGATGTGTAGATAGACAGGCAGACGTATGACTGGATGGATCAATGAATGAATTAACTTTATTGATCCTCAGAGGAGAAATTGGATTGTGGAACTGGACTGTGAAGCCAGAGTCCTGGGTTGGTTGGGCCACACAACCAGACTGGGCCAGACTGCAGCATAGCCTATCTAGCTATCGATATTCTGCCAGTGCTCTAGCTAGCTACCACTGCCCTGCCAATGATCGATCAGACATACGTCTTTGCTCTTCAGTGACACTTCGATGACACGCTGCCATGACCAACCATACTGTAACATTTCCAACAGCATTTAATGAGCCCCTAGTTCCAGACGATATATATTAAGGATAATTAGCCTATATGCTATATGCCCTTGAATCTGTGGTTCGGTCAGTGCTGCAAAAGGCACAATGTGGTTCTGTGACTTGTCTGAGTATTGTCTGCAAATTGCCAATTTCCTTGTTGTAGAATTATAATAGTCATCATGGAATTATGTTCAGCCCAAGTACCATGTATTTTTAGATATGTACTTTTAGGAATTATGATATATGTGAAGATAGTATTATATGTGGAATCAATGTAAGAATGTTGACTGAGAATCACACACTTGAGAAAACATATTTCGATGATCTGTGTCACTGTGTTCAACAGACAGAAAAATGTGCCAAAAAAAAAAACATGTATTTTTTACACGGTCAAAAGAAATGATGTAGCAGGTTATTGTTGAATCAAGCTATTTGTTGTCAATTGAAGTCATGTAATTATGGAACAACATTCATGTATACTGTGTGTGTATTGATAATGCAGTACTGTATGATACACATGCATCCTAAAAATGATCATTTCATGACACTATGGTATAAAATGTATTTACTAGTAGTCATACTTCACAACCATCAGTAGTGAATAATGTGACAATCCACAAAGACTTGATCCAGGTGTTTTTATACTATTGATAAGTTTATTTCCTAGTTCTTCTGCTTGGATTAAGAGAGCCTAGTCAGTAGGAGAACATATCAGCTATCAACATGCCAAACAATCTATCAAATTGTCATCGAGTCTGTCCCCCTGTATTAGAGTATGTTGAAAGAGCATGTGTGACAACATGTTTGAAAATACACTGAACAAATATATAAACGCAACATGTAAGGTGTTGGTCCCAGCTGAAATAAAAGATCCCCAAAATGTTCCATACACACAAAAAGCTTATTTCTCTCAAGTTTTGTGCACACATTTTATTTACATCCCTGTTAGTGAGTATTTCTCCTTTGCCAAGATCATCCATCCACCTGACAGGTGTGGCGTATCAAGAAGCTGATTAAACAGCATGATACTTGCACAGGTGCACCTTGTGCTGGGGACAATAAAAGGCCACTCTAAAAATTTGCAGTTTTGTCACACATCTCAATGCCACAGATGTCTCAAGTTTTGAGGGAGCATGCAATTGACAAGCTGACCTCAGGAATGTCCACCAGAGATGTTTCTAGAAAATTGAAAATGAATTTAGTTTTAGAGAATTTGGCAGTACGTCCAACGACGGCCTCACCACCGCAGACCACGTGTATAGCATTGTGTGGGCAAAAAGTTTTCTGATGTCAAGGTTGTCAAGGTTGTGAACAGTGCCCCGTGGTGGCAGTGGGGTTATGGTATGGTTAAGCATAAGCTACGGAAAACAAACACAATGGCATTTTATCAATGGCATTTTAACATGACGAGATCCAGGGGTGCATCTTTCACTGGGGACGGGGGGGCATGTACCCCCTGAAATTCCATTTTTGTCCTCCCCAGTTTTATCATTGGAATGTGATACAAAACTAGGAAATGTTGTGCCTCAGGACCATGTGGACGCCTCCGAGCAGTCGGGTAGTTGTTTGGAGTGTTTATCTGACAGAAGATAATTATATATGTCCCCCCACTTCTAAAACCAATTACGATCCTGACAAGATCCTGAGCCCCATTATCGTGTCATTCATCTGCCGCCATCACCTCATGTTTCAGCATGATAACGCACAGCCCCACGTCGCAAGGATCTGTGCACAATTCCTGGAAGCTGAAAATGTCCTAGTTCTCTGGATCGACTTGACGACAGCGTGTTCCAGTTCCCTCCAATATCCAGCAGAATCACACAGCCATTGAAGCCTCTACCTTTTTATTCAAGGTATCTGTCACCAACAGATGCATATCTGTATTCCCAGTCATGTGAAATCCATAGATTAGGGCCTAATGAATGTATTTTAATAGACTGATTTCCTTATGTGAACTGTAACTCAGTAAAACATTTGAAATTGCTGCACGTTGCATTTATATTTGTGTTCGGTATAAAAATGATTTACTGTGCATTTCTCTGTGTTCACTGTCTTCTGCCGTCTATTACAAAATGTTGCCGATTGTTTAATATATTGATGAATAACCACCTACTCTGAAGAGAAAAGAGGAGACGGAGAGGAGCGCAGAGGAGAGGAGCGTTGCATGCACTCAGGCCAGTACTTCACCTTAACCACTAGGGGTCAGTGCCTAACAACATTGATGGACTTGGTACATCTCTTATGGATTCCCACCCTCTAAACAAGTTATCTCTAACTGGTTTCTCACAGAAAGCAGTCAATTTATTGATACCAGCTATCCTGTCCCCGCTTAGAGCGTCTCGCACACATGCTTAATTCCATCTCCTTTTGATTCACGCCTGAAAAGCAGCTTATCTTTAGAGGCTGGTAAATTCTACTGGACAGCAGTGGAAACAAATGCCCCTCTAAAAGCAGCTACGGCTAATGATTGTGATAATATGTTTTGTATGCATGCTATTCATAGCCTGCATCTTAACATAAAGGAATGGTGAATGTAGGTCATGGACCAAGCATATACATGTGTCCCAATGGAACCCTATTCCCTATATAGTGCACTACTTTGCACTACTATTGTTTAATGTGTAATGCACTATAAAGGAAATTGGGTGCCATTTGGGACAAGAACTATATGATTCTGGTCATGGTGTCAAGTACACTTGACCTCAACCCCCTGCTAGCAGTTGTACAAGCCTAAAGTCTACGATCAGAGGCTGTGTGTTTGTAATACCTTCGATCGTCACCATCAACAATTCGACAACCAGCTCTCCAACTCATCCACCACACACCTCCAGTGTTCTCTCAGTCCTAGTGGAGCAGCTCCTCATGTGAAGTGGGCTGGCTGTACGAGACATTGTCATGTCATTGTGCTTTAGCTATACCAGCCCCAAAGTGAATGCTACTTTTCTATTTCCATTTGTCCCATAATTCCTCTACAAATAATGAGGACGAGTCTGTGGGTAGAGGAGACACACACACACACACACACACACACACACACACACACACACACACACACACACACACACACACACACACACACACACACACACACACACACACACACACACACACACACACACACACACACACACACACACTAGAGGAGCCGCACTTCTACACTGTGTCACGATTTGGGAGAGCGGGTTGGATCGAGCGGGTTGCCATGGACACAAATATGCTTCCTGTCGCCGCGCAGAGACGGGGGAAGAGATTAGTCTTAATTAATGCTTGTGATCAACAAACAACAAGAGATGGGCCTCCTCTTATCCTCCGCCGCAGGTTAGCAACACAAACCCCTAATAACGACAATAATGGGCCCACAATGAAAGCCTGGATGGGTGCTCAACGTTACAATGAAATAACAAGATGCTGCGTTTCAATGGAACTCTGAAAACAAACATTTTTTAGATATATATTCTTCTTGCCAAGCCCTAACCCAGGAGTGCGCTAAAAATAGCATACAACAGTTTTAATATGAGCTCTGCAGTGCATGGCTTGACTCAAGTCTCGGGCAATTCTACACAATTGAAAGCTAATTTCCTGCAATTCTAGCCATGCTGCCTGGGGCAGCGAGATCATTTAGCAGTTTTAAAGCTAATTTCTTGCAATTCTGCACATTTTGCTATGGCGCAGAACGTTTTTAGGCTTAAATTACAGTGCTTTTAAGTTTAAAAAAACGACATTTTGGGGGAATACAATAAAAAATGTAGCATTGATCGAGTACTCTGGATAACAATATCCCTGTGAGCCTCCCGGCCCATGTTGTCCATGTAAGAGGTTAAGAACATACATTGTGGATGAATAATGTTGCATTATATTGCACCCTAAACCCATTCAATGGATCCCTTGTCCAAAATGTGTTTAATCTGTTGTTGCTAGCAATATTCATACAAAAATCTGTTGTAATTATTATAATATTTTTTAATAACTATATTGAGATCTGACCTCTGACCCGAAACCCCTGCCCTAACTAACTGAACAATACTTTTTCCTACTTTTTCCTGATAGCAGGCCCAATGATCAAGTGCAATGACAGGAACGTTTGTGGTCAGCACAAAACAAAGGGTTGCATTCTTCTGATACAAACACTGTTTCCCTGGCTGAAGCGGTACCTATTGGACACAGCTCAAATGGAAGCCATCAATGCCCTGTTGACTGGTCATATTGTGGACTGCCATACCAAATACATTAGCAAAACAATGCAAAACTTTATACTTCATTTTAAATGATCAGACCTTGCTGTGCTTTGTGGATGTTGATTTGCGGTCTTGGACTGCAAACAACTATTTCACTGTAGAGTGACTGTGGGTGGAAGGACACTATTCTGAACAATGGCTCTCTTTATTATTGATGGCTGGCCGTATAGCAGTTCTCACCCACTGTCCACGTAGAAAAGAGAAGGCAGATTATTCCTCTAATTACTTAATCTAGTTACTAAATCTACTATCAGCGTAGTGCCACACATTTTATAGAGCATCTTTGGTATTGTTGTACTCAATCCTCCTCTCTTTCCCTGTCTGTCTGTCTCTTTCTCTTTCTCTCTCTCTCTCTCTCTCTCTCTCTCTCTCTCTCTCCCTTTTTCACTCTCTTTCTCCATCGCCAGATCACTCTTTACAGCCTGACTTCATTTCCCATCTTGTTGAAGTGCGTGGTGTGTCTGCAACAACCCCTGCTCCTCTCTGTTTAGCTGTGGGTGGTTGGAGCGTTGTTTTTTCACTGTTTCCCTCCCGCTCTCATCACTCACTATGCCATGACACAGTTTGTACCATCAGCCCACACAATGTAGAGGACAGCCTTCCTCCTGTACTCAACTGACAACTCCCTCTTTGTCTTGTTCCTCTGATTTTGTTTTCTAGCTCACACTCATCTTGGCATCCATTATGTCTGTCTGTCACTCTCACGTTGTCTTTCTCAATATTTAACTACTTAAAAAAAAAAAACATTTCTCTTCTCTCTACATCTAAACCAACCGTAGTTTGTTGTGCAATTGAGTTCTTGTTACAGCAAACTACATTTAGCGGACCCCACTATACCCCCTCAAGCAGGGTCCATTTTGGCCATGGAGGGTGTTTTTGTTCTGATCTTTTGCCCATCCTCTTAATGAAAATAAAACTGCTTTGCCTAATGTTATGTGCAGATCCATCTTTATCATGCAGGGCATCAAGAAACTTGCCTGCATCCCACTTCTGAACAACTGCCAATAAAGGCAATCAGAGCGTGTAAAGGAGAGGCCCCCGGATACAAAGAGAAAAAGACAAAGAGATGGGAAGAGAGAGAGAGAGAGAGAGAGAGAGAGAGAGAGAGAGAGAGAGAGAGAGAGAGAGAGAGAAAGGGGGAGAGAGCATGTCAAAAAGACGGTCTCAGAGAGGACATCCAAGGGTACATTGTCCCTTCTAGACACAAAAGCATCACTCATGGAAAGTGCTCATTTCAACAATAGACATAGACCCTTGTGCTTTTTGACCCTATAGGCAGTGAGAGCAATAGCAAGCAAAACACCCATTAAAATGTATGCGTAGACAATCAAGCATGGAATATTATGGATATCTGTTGGATGCTAATCTTCAAAACAGGATGTTTGTCACTTTGTGACCAAGCCATCAGACTATACTGCAGTGGGAGGGAGTGGCATTTGAAAGGCTGTTGCTATGTGTGACAGAATCACTGTGACAGTTGATCAGGCAGAGGAGTGGGAGGGTGGCAGCTGCTCCGAACAGCCTGGTGATGAGTAGGAAGGGCTGACCCCCCTGCTACTGCACTAATTAAGATCTTATGAGGATTATTAAAGTGTGCTTTATGGACGTGAGACTAATGTGCTCAAAGGTAACACAATATATTTTGTATAGTAGCTTTAGTTTCAACTATGGCTTTTCTTGGTCTATTTGCTGTCAAGCCCATTGATGGATGGTGTCATTTTAGGAAGAAGGAAATAAACCGCGGTATGCTTCTACTGCTTCACAGCGACTCTTTTCTAAAATATCAAGCATCTCGTGATGAAATGACATAAAATCACTTTCTAGCAAATGGTCTCAGTCGAAAGTAATCTGGCTTATATGTTACAGCGGTCAGATACAAATGCGACTCAGCGTTTGTCATTTCTTAGAGCGGTATCTTAACTACTATTTGGCATATGGAGCCGCTGAGTGGAGGCAGCCAGTGTCGGGTCCAACCCGACGTACCTCCTGAAGAAAATACAACTGGTGTTTTTATTGGAGCACATCAAAGACTGCTAGTTGAGAAAGGTTTGCATGTGATGTATTGGTGCCCACGGTAAAGAGCTCCATCAAATCATCACCCTGAAACAGTTCTATTTGTCAAACTGAAAGCTGTGTGTGTGTGGTTGGTTGGGTGGGTGGGGGGACGAGTGGGTGGGGGGACGGGTGCGTGTTGGGCAGACAAAGAAAGGGAGAGAAAAGCCTACCCCACACACACCTAATATACACAACATTTTTCTAATCACAACCACTAACCCTATAGCATCACCTTCATCCTAATCCCATACCTCAACACTATACTCACCACCAGCTCCTTTCGACAAACCCCCGAATGATTTGTCTGTGTCTGGGTTTATCCAGATCGACAGCCAGTGGAGATAATAATTTTACAAAGTCGGCAAACCATATCAGATCCCCAACTAAAAACATGCAAGTTTTGTATTCTGTTATCAAAAGATAAGCAGCTAAATCTATTTCTGCAAGCAAAGAGATGCCCAACGAGGGTTGTTATTCCACTCTGTTTAAGCTCTTGTTAGTTTAGGCATTCTAGCCAGACTTCATCTCACATCTAGATGTGTGTGGTAAGTTTCATTCTCTCTCTCTCTCTCTCTCTCTCTCTCTCTCTCTCTCTCTCTCTCTCTCTCTCTCTCTCTCTCTCTCTCTCTCTCTCTCCCTCCCTCCCTCTGGGGAACTGTGGGTGGTAGAAATGTTGTTCCGGGCTGTTCTCTTCCTTCTCTCATCAATCGCTGTGCTGTGCCACTCTAACCCAATTTACACCAGCCCACACAAGGAGAAGGACAGGCTCTGCTACTTGCCTGGCAAACTCTTTCCACTCTATCTTGTCCTTTCTCCCTCACAGCATCTCTCTGTTATTCTCTCTCTGTGTCTTTTGGTCTTCCGTCGTTCTCTCACGGTTTGTTCTTTCCTTCTTGGCTGTCTTTTGTCATCTCGTTGGAGACCGTTGGACACAACAGTGCAACATCAGTTTACAACAGCATCAGCCACAACACCTGGGAATTTGTATTATGGGAGTCTTTGGGTTGCAATAAGTGGGAGATGCATTAACATAGCAGTTTCTATTTCAACCAGAGAGGGCAGTGCAGTACATCAGTTACTTTCAATGTCACAAAATGCAAGTGTCAATGTTCTACAGACTTGGTTGGTGCTTCTGATGTGGTGGTCAATAGCCCAGTCAGTGAAAACTGACCCTGGTTAGGGGCAATACACCCCAGAGAGTGTTGCTAATTTAGACATGCAGATGTTGGTGGTGGATAGACTAAGCAGGGAAGACAGAGACACCATTTAGGCCCGCGACTGGGCTTGGGAGGCTTGGGGAGGAGGGGGGTCTGTCTGGAAGCCTCATACGTGTTACTAAGTGAGTCACTTCCCTCCTCAGCCTTATTGACCTTTATGAAAACGTGTAATAAACACCTCAAAGACGTCAATAACCACCACATGAGTCACTGTCACTGTTACCAGTTGGGCTCAGACTGGAGAAATGTATTCTGAACTGAATCAGAAAGAGCAGAAGCAAGTGGCTCTGTGTATAACTCAGCTAAAGTTGAGTTTAACGTCCCTTTCTGGTGTATTCAGTTTAATGATTAGACAAGAGAGAGTTCATAGTTTCAACTCTTCAAACCCTGCTATGGTCTATTTGGACTGAAGAAACACAACTTAAAATTAGCTGATGCTAGATGGCAGTATAAAAAGGTGGGCTCATTTTGGCCAATTCAACTGATGGGCCATGTCTAAAGATTGTTGTGTTTGAACAAAGAAAGAAAGTTTTCTATACTAACAAAACATTTGTACAGGATATTTCAACTATACCTTAGAAACTAGGGATGTGAGTCTTTCCCTTTCAAGACGATTCAATACGTATCTAGATACATGGGCTCCGAATTGTTTCATCATAAACACATTCATTTTTCATTCTGAGCTGGGCCTGTGAACTGGATCTGTCTGAGCTGACCTGTGTGTGTGTGTGTGTGTGTTTGTGCGTGTGTGTGTGTGTGCGTGCGTGCGTGCGTGCGTGCGTGTGTGTAAATGGTGTATGTCCGGGGTGGCAGGTAGCCTAGTGGCTAGAGTGTTGGACTTGTAACTGAAAGGTTGCTAGATTGAATCCCTGAGCTGACACGGTAAAAATATGTTGTCCTGCCCCTGAACAAGGCAGTTAACCCACTGTTCCCCAGTAGGCAGTCCTTGTAAATAAGACTTTGTTCTTAACTGACTTTCCTACCAGTTAATTTAAAAATATATATTATGTAGGCACCTGAGCAGGGCCTTAAGGGAGACTAGGCATCTACCACCAGTACAGCTATCAGACTAGGGGGGTTAATGTAGCCTTTTTTTGTCCATTCACTTTGGAACTGAAATCACCATCACCCACTAATTAACTTGTTATTTTTGCAGATTAAATATTTTAGCTCGTAATGTATCAATATGTATTATTTACAAATGAGCTATGACATAGCCAGTGGCGACCCGTCATTCAGGGCAGGTGTGGCTTGTTTTGAGCCCCACATTTTTTGTAAAAATAAAATACATTTTTGGTGGGGAGGGCTTGCCTGTTTTGCATGTTATTTTGGCATTAATACATATCACATATCGGTTTGCAAATCATGTAAAAAATATATATATCATTGAGCTGCATAAAAACAGACAGGTGTTTCAGCCTAGCTCAGTGCTTTCTGTGGTGGTAGGGCAGGCCAGCAGAAAATAGGAGCATTGCACTGTGATTGGCTCAGTGTTCTGTCAATCATTGGGACACTACATCACCCGCCTTTAGTAAGGGTAGACATCACTGCACCTGTACATAGCTCATCTGTAAATAGCCCATCCCCATAATGTATTTATTTATTTTGCTCCTTTGCACCCCAGTATCTCCACTTGCACATTCATCTTCTGAACATCTTCTATTCCAGTGTTTATTTGCTATATTGTATTTACTTTGCCACCATGGCCTATTTATTGCCTTACCTCCCTTAACCTACCTCATTTGTACACACTGTATATAGACTTTTCTACTGTAGGATTGACTGTATGTTTGTTTATTCCATGTGTAACTCTGTGTTGTATGTGTTGAACTGCTTTGATTTATCTTGGCCAGGTCGCAGTTGTAAATGAGAAATTGTTCTCAACTAGCCTACCTGGTGTTAAGGGATTTTTTTAATCAATAATGACTAATTATGTATACATTTCAATCAGGACTGACTAATAAAGAATACTATTATGTTACTGTATAGATGTATGAATTTTATTTTAATCCCAGTACTGAATATAATGTGTGTAATTATAATCAAGAATTAGAACAATGACTGTCTGTTCCTTGGTAGAAACGAATGAACTTATCGTCAGACTGGCGAGAATGCTTATCTACACAGGGAGGCTTTGGCTTGGTCATAAATGATCTATACTGGTGGTGGTCGATGTAGGAAGGCTTGAGAACTATACTGCCATTGTACCGGAGTGGAGGAGGGACGGGACGGGACAGTTTGAAACCTAATGACGTCATTTTCAGTTTATAACATGTTGTAAATTGTATTATGTTCAGTACTCTCGAGAATAAACGCTAGTGCTTGATTTTGAGACTGGTCTACGCCCATTTTATGCAAATACGTTTCTTACAAATCCTTAGAAATGGGCTGAGTGTATTAATTGAATTGGGTAATAAACATATAGGAATTTAATTCCTCTAACACCTGGTTAAATAAAGGTGAAATAAAATTAAAATAAAATCAAATCAAGAATGTGAGCCCTTTGGGTGCTGCCATAGAGTTACATTAGAAGTACCCTTCCAAAAAGGCTCAAGGTCATTTGACACAGATAAAATGACGTCAATCACGTTATGTCTACAGTAGCTTTGATTGGAATTTTACTTTCAAAATCTTAGCTAGCAGTCATCATCATTAATCAAGTAGACAATCTACTGGCAAATCCTTTTAAATCCTTGTCATATGAAGAGAAATAATGAAGATAAATGACAGATAAAATGTATCGGTGCTCATCGGCCATTGGACATAAACATTGCACAACGAGTTGGAAATCACAAATTCAACAATGAGTTGTTTGGAAGGAATCGGTGACAGTGGCAAACCGCAAGCATCGCAACTGGGAAGTCAGACTGGGAAAATACATTTTGAACAGTCATCCAACTCGGAATTGGAAATCTTTTTCTTTGATGACAAAATTTGACAAACAAAGGAACGCCGCGCACAACAAGGTGAGTCCAAAAATGTCATATAACCTGCTGCATAAATGATGTAATATGCCAGGGAGATATGGTCAGCTATGGTCAGCTATGTTTTGTTTGAATGAATTGAACTGAATGAATTGTTTCGCTGCCAGACAAGGCTCCGCTGATAGCCAAGTGTAGAGGTGGTAAGGATTCCCTCCATTGTGCTGGAAAGAAATCTCTGCTGTTGGGAAAGCTTTATGTCGGCCCTAACACCTCGCAGTGCACCTCGCAAAAGTGATTGCTGTCCTCATTAATATATCAACTTTACCTTGTATATCTAAAAATGACCATATACATTGATCGTTCAAAGCAAAACTACCAAAACTATTGTTGATGCTAAACCTGGACAATCAAAATAAAATATATTAATTGTATGCCCTGTTCAGCAGGTATAGCCAGACGAGAGTTGTGGTAACTTATTTTTATTCCGGTAAAACAGCATTTTCAACAGCAGATAAATAACAATAACCTTTCAAATTACACGGGTTATCACTTAACTAATGAAGCCTAATATCACGCAAGTCATTTTAGCATTTGAATGATAAAGGTGCTGTGCAGATGAGCAAAATCAGGAACAGGCCGCCCCCCTTGCGTTGGTCAGCGCGCGAAGCTGGGTACAGTGCAGAGTTTGACTAGGCTACTGCTATTTGCCTGGGGTTATTCGGCATGCCATAATATGGACTTGGTCTTTTACCAAATAGGGCTTTCTTCTGTGTACTACCCTTACCTTTTCACAACACAGCCGATTGGCTCAAATGCATTAAGAAGGAAAGAAATTTGACAAATTAACATTTAAAAAGGCACACCTGTTAATTGAAATGCATTCCAGGTGACTACCTCATGAAGCTGGTTGAGAGAATGCCAAGAGTGTGCAAAGCTGTCATCAAGGGAAAGGGTTGCTACTTTAAAGAATTTCAAATATTAACATGACACTTTTTTGGTTACTACATGATTTGATGTGTTATTTCATAGTTTTGATGTCTTAACTATTATTATACAATGTAGAAAATAGTAAAAAATAATAAGTAGGTGTGTCCAAACTTTTGACGGGTTCTGTAGGTCTTGAATGGCAGGAAGCTTGGCCGCAGTGATGTATTGTGCCGTATGCACTACCCTCTGTAGCGCCTTATGGTCAGATGCCGAGCAGTAGCCGTACCAGGCGATGATGCAACCAGTCACGATGCTCTCAATGGTGCAGCTGTATACATTTTTGAAGATCTGGTGACCCATACCAAATCTTTTCAGTCTCCTGAGGGGCAAAAGGTGTTGTCGTGCCCTCTTCACGACTGCCTTGGTGTGTTTGGACCATGACAGTTTGTTGGTGATGTGGACACCAAGGAACTCGAAACTCTTGACACGAACCACTATAGCCCCGTCGATGTTAATGGGGGCCTGTTCGGCCATCCTTTTCCTGTAGTCCACGATCATCTCCTTTGTCTTTCTCACATTGAGGGAGAGGTGGTTGTCCTGGCACCACACTGCCAGGTTTCTGACCTCCTCCCTATAGGCTGTCTCATCGTTGTCGGTGATCAGGCGTGATATTAGGCTCCACTGTTGAGTTGTCAGCAAACTTACTTGTTCATATAAGGAACAGTTATAGTTCATATAAGGAAATCAGTCAATGGATATAAATTCATTAGGTCATAATCTATAGATGTGACATGACTGGAAATACAGATATGCATCTGATGGTCACAGATACATAAAAAAAAGGTAGGTGCATGGATCAGAAAACCAGTCAGTATCTGGTGTGTACATCAATTAACTCATGTAGCGCAACACATCTCCTTCGCATAGAGTTAATCAGGCTGTTGATTTTGGTTTGTGGAATGTTGTCCCAGTCCTTTCCAATGACTTTTGCTGTATATTGGCGGGAACTGGAACATGCTGTCGTACACATCGATCCAGAGCATCCCAAACGTGCTCAATGGGTGACATGTCTGGTGAGTATGCAGGCCATTGAAGAACTGGGACATTTTCAGCGTCCAGGAATTGTGTACAGATCCTTGCGACATGGGGCTGTGTATTATCATGTTGAAACATGCGGTGATGGTGGAGGATGAATGGCACGACAATGGGCCTCAGGATCTTGTCACGGTATCTCTGGGCATTCAAATTGTCATCAATAAAATCCAATTGTGTTCGCTGTCTGTAGCTTATGCCTGCACATACTATAGCCCCAATGCCACCATGGGGCACTCTGTTCACAACTTTGACATCAGCAAACCGCTCGCCCACACAACGCCATACACACTGTACACGCCATCTGTTCAGTACAATTGAAACCAGAATTCACCTGTGAAGAGTACACTTCTTCAGCATGCCAGTGGCCGTCTAAGGTGAGCATTTGCCCACTGAAGATGGTTAAGATGCCGAATTGCAGTCAGGTCAAGACCCTGGTAAGTACGATGAGCGTGCAGATGAGTTTTCTGATACGGTTTCTGAAAGTTTGTGCAGAAATTCTATGGTTGTGCAAACCAACAGTTTCATCACCTGTCTGGGTGGCTGGTCTCAGACGATCCCCCAGGTGAAGAAGCCAGATGAGGGGGTCCTGGGCTGGCATGGTTCCATGTGGTCTGTGGTTGTGAGGCCTGTCGGACGTACTGCCAAATTCTCTAAAATGATGAGGCGGCTTATGGTAGAGAAATTAACATTATATTCTCTGGCAACAGCTCTGGTGTACATTCCTGCAGTACCAAATGTACTCTCCCTCAAAACTGAGACATCTGTGGCATTGTGTTGTGTGACAAAACTGCACATTTTTTAGAGTGGCCTTTTATTGCCCCCAACACAAAGTGCACCTGTGTAATAATCGTGATATGATATGCCACACCTGTCAGGTGGACGGATTATCTTGGCAAAGGAGAAATGCTCACTAACAGGGATGTAAACACATTTGTGCAAACAATTTGAGAGAAATAAGCTTTTTGTGCATATGGAACATTTCTGGTATCTTTTATTTCAGCTCATGAAACATGGGACCAACACAATGTGTGTTACAGTTGGATCTGTTTGGCTCTGCTGCGGACCGATGCACTTGTATTGTAGCTACCCTTTTCCTGCAGTCAAATGACCAAATTGCCTTATAGTGGCCTCATGGGTGGAATGTTATTCATATTTTTCATAATTTTATAATTGATAAACAATCAAAAAACATCCGGTGTTTCTATATCAAAGAGTTTTTTATTATAGTTCAGTGTTCTGTGATGAATGTAAAGTGTAATATTAGGATACAAACTCAAAATTGAATACATTTCAACTCTATTTCTGACATTGTACAGGTGTCTTCTTTTTGTTAAACCATGTGTGTGAGGTGTATACTTTTGTTTCAAAGTAGATTTGCGCAAGACGACCAAGAAACCATCCTTTAGCCCACTGCAGTAAATGTAATATCTGAATTGGTGACTGATGCGTATCGATGAATCGTTACATCCCTATAAGAAACCTTTTGGTCCTTTTTCATTTTCTTTTCATTTTGCAGGCAGAAAAAAAGGAGAGCACAGGCATGAGTGAGTCACAGGTCCTCCTTTACGTTTGTCAAGCCTAATGATTGAAACCAGCAGAGCCATGTCAGGGATCACTACTAACCCAGGGCTGTGAGCATCCGGCATCATGGCAGCTCCTGTTCCCAACCATTTGATTCTCAGCAGCAGAGGGAGGAGGCAGAGCAGTGGTGTTAATGTGATTTCAGAGACAGATGTCTTCCTGTGTCTTACACACACGCACGCACGCACACACGCACGCACGCACGCACGCACACACACACACACACACACACACACACACACACACACACACACACACTCCTCCTCTACCAGCCAGGTCACACAAGATCAACTTCAATATTCAACGTTTGTCCAGGTCTCTAGGACGTTGGGACATGACTTCAATACCGTCCACCACTGTTAATTTTGGCAGCTATTTTAGTTTTAGTCTTAAAAATACCTTTTTGTCTTAGTCACATTTTAATAATTTCATCCTTCGTTAGTTGTAGTTATTATCAGTTGACTAAATCGCTGGAAAATGTTTGTCTAGTTTGAGTTGCAGCCATTTTAGTCACATAATATTGTCCGTGAATTTGTTTATATTAAATGACGAATATTTAGGCTACCCCTAACTTCCATCATGTGCACATCAGTGGAGGCTGCTGAAGGAGGGCCCATAATAACGGCTGGAACGGAGCGAATAGAATTGCATGTATTTGACACCATTCCACATATTCCGCTCAGCCATTACCACAAACCCTTCCTCCCCTATTAAGTTTCCACCAACCTCCTGTGATGCACATTCAGATAGTCTTGTCCAACTAGGCCTAATATCCCCTCATATAGCTTACCTGGCAACATTGATATTGTGGCAGATTGTAACCAAAACCAGCCATAATGATCCATATAGGCTACATGTTAAACATTTACTGCTCAGATTTTCTCCCGATTATATCTGTCAAGGGTGGTCAATAAAAGTGGTTTCCTTGAAAAGGGGAGAATTTAAGATGCGCAAAAACGACAAGTATTACTGTACTCCTAATATTTAGGAGTACAGTAATGTAATATAATAGCATTTGTTTTTCCTATAGGAAAAAAGCAACCACAACTGGCATGTGCGGACTGCAGTGTGAGAGCGGCAACACAGAGGAATGGAAAACAGCGCACATGGGAAAATAGAGCTTCTGATGCGAGAAAAGCAAGACAGAGAGTAAACATTGATTCCAGTTGAGGTTAGTTACAAGTCAAGTGTCCTAGCTTCGCGTCAGATCAACACATTGACGAGTGACTGAAGCCTGGGAGCTGTGTGGGAGAGCTGGACAGAGCAGCTCAACCAGACCATGCCACTGAAAGATGTCAACTCTGCCAACGGGAGGATTGCATGAAATATTCTGCTCCTTAGGATTGGACAAAACAGATGAGACGAGGGTTCACGTCAATATAGTTATCATTTTATTTAAATCCAGGGCATCTGGTCTCGTTATTGTCATAGTTTTAATCAGGAAAAAAATAGGTAGTTGACAAGTATTTTTCATCATAGTTATTGTTGACAATTCAACATCGCCGTCCACTAAGGGCAACGTGAGCACCTATTACCATCCAGTAGGCTGGCGGCTTGCTAGGACATTGTGGAAGGGGATAGAGGAAGGGCTTAAACCACATGCTCCAGCTTGGAGGATTGCAGGTTCAGTGCCAAGCACTCATCTGCCCTTATGTTTTTACCCTACCCCAAACCTTAACCCTTAACTAGTCGGAATGAATGCCTAAACCTAACCATTGAATACTGAAATGAGACTGTGAGATCTTGTTGCCTCTACGGCAGACAGCCGGTCACTGGAAGGCAAACGTTTTGTTTGCCATGTCACATAAATGTAAAATACCGGACCCATAATAAAGGCAGACGGGTAATTTAATAAGTGTTTGCGCGTGTGTGGCTGCGTGCAAGCGAGCATGTGGAAGGGGTGGGATGAAGGGCCCTTTTGGCGTTTTCTCTCTTCCAGACTCTCTCTCTCTCTCTCTCTCTCTCTCTCTCTCTCTCTCTCTCTCTCTCTCTCTCTCTCTCTCTCTCTCTCTTGGCATGGGAAACATATGTTTACATTGCCAAAGCAAGTGAAATAGATAATAAACACAATTTTAATAAACAATAAAAAATGTATTTAAAAAAATAAGTAAGAGTAAGCATTACACTCACAAAAGTTCCAAAATAATAAAGACATATTATATGTCATATTGTGTGCAAATAGTTAAAGTACAAAAGGGAAAATAAATAAACATAAATATGGGTTGTATTTACAATGTGGTTTGTTCTTCACTGGTTGCCCTTTTCTTGTGGCAACAGGTTACAAATCTTGCTGCTGTGATCTCTGTTAATTCAATTCAAGGGGCTTTATTGGCTTGGGAAACAAATGTTTACATTGCCAGAGCAAGTGAAATGGATAAAACAAAAGTGAAATAAACAATAAAAAGTGGACAGTAAATATAACACTCACACTATTTCCAAAAGAATAAAGACATTTCAAATGTCATATTATGTCGACATACAGTGTCGTAACGATGTGCAATCGTTAAAGTAAAAAAGGGAAAATAAATCATATAGGTTGTATTTACAATGGTGTTTGTTCTTCACTGGTTGCCCTTTTCTTGTGGCAACAGGCCACAAATCTTGCTGCTGTGATGGCACACTGTGTTATTTCACTCAATAGGTATGGGAGTTTATCAAAATTGGATTTGTTTTCAAATTCTTTGTGGGTCTGCGTAATCTGAGGGAAATATGTGTCTCTAATATGGCCATACATTCTCTCTCTCTCTCTCTCTCTCTCTCTCTCTAAGGAAATGAGTGCTCTGGCCCAACAGTCTGAGAGCAGAGAGGGACTGTAGTGCTGTATACTGTACCGTACCACAGCCACACCTCCTTGGCCTGCACCTTTCATATTCAGGCTACGAGCAAATGTGCGGTCTCTCTTACACTCTGAGCAGGTTCAAACTCCCTGTGCTGTTCTCTCTTTTCTTCTGAAGGTCAACACATGACATTATATCAAACATTACATGTTTGGCATGACAAGAAGTTGACATTATAGCACAAACAGATCTGGGACCAGGCTATCAAAAGGATGCCTTTTTCCTTCCATCCCTAAAGTAGAAATCAATCCCTATCAAAACTGACATAATTCAGGAAATCATTTATCAGTCCCGGTATAACTTTCCCTTCCTCATTTCATTAATGTTTTCTTTCAGGCTTAGGCAGTGTTTAAAGAGCAGTTCCTCCCCGGCTTCCAGTCCACAGCAAACGCCAGCTTTCTCTCCCAGATGCAAACTCTGTCTGACCCACCAAGCCGTTTCTTCTATCGTTGGCATCCGCAGATGGCGTCGAAATAAACTCAAAACCTGTTGCTTGTTCCTCTCACCCAGCGCCTCTGATCTGCTGAACCAATGCCTGCCTGTCTGCCTGCTTGTCCTAATATGGAAGAAGAGACAAGGTTGGCATGTTATTGGCAAGGAGAGGAATCAGAAATGTAGAGCAGCAAACCCCATGCAACTGGCCACATCTCTGGTCCTGGAGTGAATCTTCATTTCAGTATTTGTAATGACACTGTGGTGTTTGTGTTTTTGTTCTTACACAAGGACAGCAAAACAGCCTTGTGCGCGTGTTTGCATGTAGGAGAATTTGGAATAACATCGTGTTTCACAGCAACACGTCCAATGTTCCATGATATATAGATTCATCATCAAACAACCAGGAACACTAACCATTTCATTTTCTCCTCTGTTTCCTCTTCAGTAGACAGATGCATAGTGTCATGACTTGGCCCTTTCTGGGTGTAGACCGTGGCTTCCCCCTCTCTCTCACTCTCTCCTACACCCAGGTTCTGTTATCTCAGGTCGTAAATTCCTGGCGGAGACTCTCCCCCCTTTTCATGCAGAGAGAGAGACCACAGAGTGAACAAAGGATTTGCGAACTCCTAAATCCCCAAAATGGGAGAATGAAACAATATGCCCACTTGTGAAAATGTGGGAATGGTCTGTGGACACTTAAGGGACAGTTATGTTGAGTGTCTTTCATTGGTGACCTCATGAAGGACAGGAAACACACATAACTATATCACTGAATGTGTACATTTCTCAATTATGGGGTTTGCATCTAATTATTGTATAAAATGAATGAGTAAAGATGAAACTATTTGTGAAATTATGTAATGTGATGTTAAACTTTAATTTTGAGACAATTGTATTCCCTGTAAAGTTTAACTAGTCCGCGGTGACCCCGTGAGCACAGACATGATCTGACGTCATGGAACCGCCCTTTTCTATTGTTAGGAATAAAACTCCCTCCTGAGGAAATCCTCTTCAGATTAAGCAAACCCCCAGCGTGAGCTGTGATTGGGAATAGTTGAGTACCAAGACTAGAAAACCATACCACGTTGCGCATTGGCTACACAGCTGGAAATGGTTAAACTCTGAGACTATCGATCCCTAAAGAACAAGAGCAAATCTTAGATACTAATGACTAGTCTGCAGCTAGAAATGATGTAAACCTGGGATGCGAATACTGACAACCGCCTAAGCATCTACTCTAAGAACAATGGACGCCTGACGTATCCATTACATCAGACACCATCGGGAACCGCAGATAGAGCTACCTCCATAAGTAACCAGACTCTCTGATGAACTGACTCTCCAGCAGACGGACCGGCGATTTAAACAAAGACAACAACGACATATGGGTGTAAATATATTGATTGCAATTACTTCTCAATGAGCGAGCGTTCATGCGCAAAGGATTAGCATTTCAATTAATATAATTATGAATATAATTATCCACTGTGTAATGAAGCCATTTAGTCTTTCCCGCTCCTTTATCGGTCCACACCCCCTTTCCTTTGTCCACCAAGCCGTCATATTGGTTTAGCCCACTAGGGAATCTTCCCTATCATTGTTAATAACCAATAGCTACTGTTTGTTTGGTATGCATTTCTGTGATTCTTTAGTTAGTTAGTAAATAAACGATTAAGCCAATCGATGTATGGATGGGTTTGTGCAGATAACCAATAATTCTAAGATGTTTGAAGTGAGACTGACGTGAGGTAAAGAATAATTCATTAATAGAAGACTAATTGATCAGATATTCAAATATCTGAAGAGTTACATTCGGAAAATTATAACTTTGTAATCTGAAGATTTTCCTTGGTGCCCCGACTTCCTAGTTAATTACATTTACATGATTAGTTTAATCACGTAATAATAATTACAGAGAATTGATTTGATAAAATAACAGTCTTCACCTTTAATGATACTAAAGACACGACATTAGGATGGATGTATAGTTGTATAGTCCATATGATCCTATACATTATTACTGCATTTTTGTGTTGCAGTCAGACATGCATGTGATGTACACTACCGGTCAAAAGTTTTAGAACACCTACTTATTCAAGGGTTTTTCTTTATTTTTACTATTTTCTACATTGTAGAATAATAGTGAAGACATACAAATTATGAAGTAACACATATGGAAAAGTGCTAAACAAATCAAAGTATATTTTATATTTGAGATTTTTCAAATAGCCACTCTTTGCCTTGATGACAGCTTTGCACATCCTTGGCATTCTCTCAACCAGCTTCACCTGGAATGCTTTTCCAATAGTCTGAGCACCAGTTGGCTGCTTTTCCTTCATTCTGAGGTTTGACTCATCCCAAACAATCTCAATTTGGTTGAGGTCGGGGGATTGTGGAGGCCAGGTCATCTGATGCACCACTCCATCACTCTCCTTCTTGGTATAATATCCCTTACACAGCCTGGAGGTGTGTTGGGTCATTGTCCTGTTGAAAAACTAATTATTGTCCCTCTAAGCCCAAACCAGACAGAATGCTGTGGTAGCCATGCTGATTAAGTGTGCTTTGAATGCTAAATAAATCACAGACTGTGTCACCCGCAAAGCACCCCCACACTATAACACCTCCTCCTCCATGCTTTACGGTGGGAAATACATATGCAGAGATCATCCGTTCACCAACACCGCGTCTCATAAAGACACGGCGGTTGGAACCAATAATCTCCCATTTGGACTGTAGACAAAAGGACACATTTCTACCGGTCTAATGTCCATTGTTCGTGTTTCTTGGCCCAAGCAAGTCTCTTCTTCTTACTGGTGTCCTTTAGTAGTGGTCTCTTTGCAAAAATTCTAACATAAAGGCCTGATTCACACAGTCTCCTCTGAACAATTGATGTTTAGATGTGTCTGTTACTTGAACTGTAATTTCTGAGGTGGGTAACTCGAATGAACGTATCCTCTGCAGCATAGGTAACTCTGGGTCTTCCAATCCTGTGGCAGTCCTCATGAGAGACAGTTTCATCATAGCACTTGATGGTTTTTGTGACTGCACTTGAAGAAACTTTCAAAGTTCTTGAAATGTTTCGCAATGACTGACCTTCATCTCTTAAAGTAATGGTGGACTGTCATTTCTCTTTGGTTATTTTATCTCTTCTTGCCATAATATGGACTTGGTCTTTTACCAAATAGGGATGCCTTCTGTATACCCCCCTTACCTTGTCACAACACAACTGATTGGCTCAAATGCATTAAGAAGGAAAGAAATTCCCCAATTATCAAGGCAAAGGGTGGCTATTTGAAAAATCTCAAATATAAAATATATTCTGATTTGTTTAACACTTTTTTGGTTACTACATGATTCTATATGTATTATTTCATAGTATTGATGTCTTCACTATTATTCTACAATGCAGAAAATAGTAAAAATAATGAAAAACCCTTAAATAAGTAGATGTTCTAAAACTTTCGATCGGTACGTACAAAGGAATGTGTGACAGCCAATGTCATTCACTGACACTCGAGACGGATTGTGCCTCTGCAATAAGCTGAAATCCCTCATAGGGCAGCCAGAGGTCAGAGTTGTGATCAGGGGTCATGCTTAATGCAGCTTTCCCTCATCCGTTAATATCCCATAAAAAGGGACTGCCTTTAACAAGCAATGGATCCCTTTGAAAACGGCCTATGTGGCATCGATATGAGTCATAAACAGTTATTCTAGTGTTAAACTTGACTACCATGTGTAAATAGGATAATTTTGGTCATAAAGTCAGTCTCGTCTAAAACGGAGTTGTGAACATCTGTGTGTCACAACGGGTAAATTAAGGTTGGGTGTTGATTTGATGATGCCAATTTGCCCACTAACATGGGGTTAACAGCTGCAGTGACTGCTCTAAATCCAATAGCACAATGAGACAGACCTGCCCAGCAGCCAGACTGTATTTTGTAACTTGAGAAATACTGTACCAAACACCTAGGATAGATGTAAAATGAAGCAACTTAAACATCCTGATCATTACTGACTTCTTGTGTTATCCTAGATTCATTCTGGGGATTTTGATGCATTGAAATAGGTCAGTAAACACTCCTCCAAGACTGAAATATTGTTTTTCTAATGAGTAACAGTGTTCAGTGGCTCTGTAGCCCTTTCCTGCAGTCAATGACCAAAAGCGCCCTCTTTGGCCTCATGTTATTCATATGTATCATAACTTCATAGTTAATCAAGATTATATGTGTATATGTTTTTTTTTTTTAAATCCTGTGTTTCTATCTCAAACATGTTTGTTATATTTCAGTGTTCTGTGATGTATATAAAGTGTAATGTTGGGATGCAAATTCAATATGGAAAACATTTCATCTCTATATCTGACATGGTACAGGTGTCTTTTTTCTTTAAGACAATAACCATTTGTGTGAGGTATATACTTTTGTTTCATAGTAGATTTGTTTAAGACCACCAAGAATCACCCCGTGTGACCATGATTTTGCCCACTGCAGTAAAATGTTAACATTGAAAACAACCGACACAAAACAAAACAAAACAAGCTCTCATCCCTCCCATCCCTCCAAGAATCCTCACCCCTTTTTCTTCCCACTTCGTCCCTGACTGTTAATGACCAAAGCATATTGCTTTGCGTGGGGAGTGAGGATGACTCTCACTCAAGCCTGACTACAGTAGCAGGGAATCAAAGTTGTGCCAAGCTCTCTGAGCTCTTTCCCTTCCAAGACGTTTGCCCACCCAAGCTCAACAAATCACGATACATCCACAACCAATCCACTGCTCTAGGTTGTCACGACTGCCATCCGCCCGCCAGGATGCAGCAGTCAGTATGCTTTCTTCATTCAGCTCAGACACATTTCCATCTTCTTCTTCTTCTTCTTCTACTTCACTTCAGACCTGAAATCTGGGGCTCTTCAGTGCAACACTTATACATCATAATAACACTAGCACATCATATTGAAGGGAAATGAAAAGCTGCAGGTGCAGCTGCTCGGCTACCTCTGCACTCTTGGCTCTGCCTTCTACTGAATGTGTCTTTTCAGTCTTTATTCATGGCTTTGTAACGCGGCCAAATGCTGAGTTGTAATGCACTAGTTAAAGGCCTGGCCTAATCAAAGGAGTGTGCAAAGCAGAGAGGGGTGTGGTTACTGCAGGGTAAGTGGCTGTGGGCCTAGTTTGTTCTTACAAGCCTGGTAACGATTATTAAACAACGCTTTTAAATCTATTGTAATTATTCTGTAATTAGACAAACTGTAATCTAGTAGTAAAGGAATGTTTCATTACCTCCTGTGCTTAGTGAAATGTAACACAGACCCTTTTCTTTGATCTGCTGCTACTGTACTTTGGCTGTATTTAAAGCATGATATGATTTATTTAGTACCATGCCTGCTGAATATAGATATACAATCATGATATAGGACACTTCATATAGTATATATGTTCAGTTATATGTAGTGTGTAGTTAGCCTGGTTCCAGATCTGTCTGTGCTGTTTTGCCAACTCCTGTGGTAATTGTCAGGCCAAGCACAAACAGATCTGGGACCAGGCTAGTGTATCGTGTAATAGTAAATCAAATGTGTGAACAGTTTATTGAGTTTGAACCTGTATCTTTCTGTCAGAGTGGTGTTGTGGCTCTCAGTCTATCAGACCACAGGGTTAATTTAGCAGAAAGAGAGCTGATATTTTCTTCATCACTGACACGGTCGATTTGATGGTATGCCAGTCTGTTCAGAGCTAGAGGCTGCATTACAAATGGCGTCCTATCCCCTGTATAGTGCACTACTCTTGACAAGGGCTCTGGTTAAAAGTAGTGCACTATAAAGGGAATAGGGTACCACTGGGACACACCCATAGGAGGATGCTGATGCCACAAGGTTTGTTATGATCTTAATCCTTCACTGGTCCTAAATTCTGACAAAAATTAGATTTGAGTCTGCTGAAACATATGCCCAGCTGGTCCAATACTCGTAATAACAAATCAAAAGTCAAAACACAAATAGAGTACAAATCAGGGATTACAGCACAATATAGAAAATATTTTCTTCATGGAGGTCAGGCCTAATCCATTTTGACTTAATATCTCTTTATTTTACACACTTCCATACTCGTTGTTTGGAGATTTGAGGTGAAATGTAAATCCCCTGCTGCATCAGAGAGTGCTGGTTGTTTTTCTAGGGCAAAGGGATAAGACGGTGAGAGTGGCACGATCAGGGTGCAGTTATTGGTAAACATTCAGTCTCCCTTGAGTATCCCACTTGTGAGTAACTGCGTGCGGTTGATGCCATTCCATTTGCTACGTTACAGCCATTATTATGATCCATCCTCCCCTCAGCAGCCTCCTGTGACACACACACTGTACTTCCTCTTTTCTCTCCTGGACAAGGTCCCTACTCCAACGGGGGGAGAGAAGAAGAGACAGGGAGAAGGAGGAGAGGAGGAGAGGGTAATGATGAAAGAGAGGAGAGTGTGTGGGAGACATATCACTTTCCTCCAACTCAGCCGGCTACATACGCAGGCCCACCCACCCACACACATAGGCCACAATTAACAAAGGTCATCGAGCATCACGTCTCTAAGGGACTGATGGTTATGTAACAGCCCTATGGTTATTCTGCCTCATAATTCAACCCACTGTACAGACAAAGTCCCAAATGCCACACTGTTCCCAATATACTGTCCTGCACCACTTTTGACCAAAGCCCTATGAGCCCCCCTATACGCGTAAAAAAGATCCTGCGTTAAAAACAACCCAATTTGGGTTATTTGGTAACAACCCACATTTTTGTTTTATTGTGAAACAAACAAGAAATAAGACAAAAAAACTGAAAACTTGTGTAACGAACCTCGTCGTCCTCTTCCGAGGAGGAGAAGCGAGAAGGATCGGAGGACCAAAACGCAGCGTGGTAAGTGTCCATAATGTTTATTTTAAAACATAAACGGAACACTACGAAATACAAAACAATAAACGTGAAATGAACAAAACAGTCCCGTGTGGCGATAAACACTGACACGGAAGACAAACACCCACAAACCAAAAGTGAAACCCAGGCTACCTAAGTATGATTCTCAATCAGGGACAACAATTGACAGCTGCCTCTGATTGAGAACCATACTAGGCCGAACTCAAAAACCAACATAGAAAAACAAACATAGACTGCCCACCCCAACTCATGCCCTGACCATACTAAACCAAAGACAAAAACAAAGGAACTAAGGTCAGAACGTGACAACTTGAGTGTGCTATTCACCCCCTTTTACAGCAATTACAGCTGAAAGTCTCTTGGGGTGTGTCTCTGTAAGCTTGGCACATCTAACCACTGGGATTTTTGCCCATTCTTCAAGGCAAAACTGCTCCAGCTCCTTCAAGTTGGATGGGTTCCGCTGGTGTACAGTAATCTTTAAGTCATACCACATATTCTCAATTGGATTGAGGTCTGGGCTTTGACTGGGCCATTCCAAGACATTTAAATGTTTCCCCTTAAACCACTCAAGTGATGCTTTTTCAGTATGCTTAGGGTCATTGTTCTGCTGGAAGGTGAACCTCAGACCCAGTCTCAAATCTCTGCAAGACTGAAACTTGTTTCCCTCAAGAGTTTCCCTGTATTTAGCGCCATCCATCATTCCTTCAATTCTGATCAGTTTCCAAGTCCCTACCGATGAAAAACATCCCCACAGCATGATGCTGCCACCACCATGCTTCACTGTGAGGATGATGTTCTCGGGGTGATGAGAGGTGTTGGGTTTGCTCCAGGCATAGCGTTTTCCTTGATGGCCAAAAAGCAGCATTTTAGTCTCATCTGACCAGAGTACCTTCTTCCATATGTTTGGGGAGTCTCCCACATGCCTTTTGGCGAACACCAAACGCGTTTGCTTATTTTTTCCTGGACACTCTTCCGTAAAGCCCAGCTCTGTGGAGTGTACGACTTAAAGTGGTCCTATGGACAGATACTCCAATCTCCACTTGGAGCTTTGTAGCTCCTTCAAGCTTATCTTTGGTCTCTTTGTTGCCTCTCTGATTAATGCCCTCCTTGCCTGGTCCGTGAATTTTGGTGGGTGGCCCTCTCTTGGCAGGTTTGTTGAGGTGCCATATTCTTTACATTTTTAATAATGGATATAGTGGCGCTCTGTGGGATGTTCAAAGTTTCTGATATTGTTTATAACCCAAGCCTGATCTGTGCTTCTCCACAACTTTGTCTCTGACCTGTTTGGAGAGCTCCTTGGTCTTCATGTTGTTGCTTGCTTGGTGGTGCCCCTTGCTTAGTGCTGTTGCAGACTCTGGGGCCTTTCAGAACAGGTGTATATATACTGAGATCATGTGACAGATCATGTGACACTTGGATTGCACACAGGTGGACTTTATTTAACTAATTATGTGACTTCTGAAGGTAATTGGTTGCACCAGATCTTATTTAGGGGCTTAATAGCAAAGGGGGTGAGGTGAATACATATGTACGCACCACTTTTCTGTTTTAAATTTTTTTGAATTCTTTTGAAACAAGTTATTTTTTAGAATTTTACTTAAACAATTCGAACTATTTTGTGTATGTCCATTACATGAAATTCAAATCCAAATCCATTTAAATTACAGGTTGTAATACAACAAAATGGTAAAAACGCCAAGGCGGTGAATACTTTTGCAAGGCACTGTAAAATGGGTTTTTATTCACTCTCATGCTGACTTGACCCAGCAACTGAGTGTTTTTTCATGTAATTCATAGATTATTTTCAGGAGGCCTGGCTTATTAGGGGTGTGGCTTTCAGCTACTTATTTTTGGCCCCCATGAGAGTAAATGTTATTCTTGTTCATCCTGTTAAGTTTGTACACTTCAAATGTACATGTTCCTTGAATATTTATGCATATTACATATTCTAATATAATAAATAGTAACATTGCTGATTACTGATTGCTTATTGTAACAGTAGTAACTATCCTAACGTTGGTATATGCATAGGTTATTGAGGAACTCATTCACTTTATAAGTCAAACTAAAGCTACAAAAGTGTCGGTGTTCAACCTTAACATGTAACAACAATACAACAGAAGAGATGAACCAGGAATAACATTTACTCTGATGGGTGGACAAAAATAACTATCTGAAAGCCACACCCCTACTAAGACACGCCTCCAGCCTTCTGACCCAGCATCAATAACCCAGCATTAACAACCAAAATCGTTGTGTACTTTTAAAGAAAATAACACAACTAAGCGACCAATTCCATACAACCAAGCAGTTTTTAGAGTATAGGTTGCCATTTGGGACGCACAAGACTGTAGATAGTTCTCAGTAGCATTTGGTACTGGACAGTATCTATACTGTCAGCTTTCAGTTGCCTATGAGAACTGATATAAGAGGTAAAGAGGTCTGAGGTATTTTGAATTTGACATTCTGTGAATGAATCTGGGTTGAGGAGGATCAGAGTGGGCATTGAGCAGGACATGTATCATGTGTCCCTATTGGGTTGTTGTGCTTAGAAGTTGCAGTATCAAGCTTTCCCAGAGGGATAAAGATGTGCCCAAAGGGGCTTTGGTCAAAAGTAGGGCACTACATAGGGAATAGGGTGCCATTTGGGACACACCCCTAGACTTTAAATCCCTTTAGTCACACCATTAGTCTTTTGACGATATCACACTCTCTCACTTCACTAAAAGTCAGAAGATTGCAAACTAAGACAATAACAATAAATATATCCTATGAATAATACATGTATTTTATAGCTTTCTTCATCTTTTAAAAGTGTGAGTACTTGTGTTTGAATCCTATAACATACTGAGGCATATAAAGTGCTCTGCGAACAAAGACAAAGTCCAAGAGATGTACTACAGACGATAAACATGACAGACACAGAGAACAGACCAAGCAGATTAGCATTTCAGAGGGGATTTATATCAATGTGTTTGGGAGTCTTCTGCATGCCCATCAACAAGACGGGTCTACATTCCAAAGGGCACCCTATTCCCTATTTAGTGCACTACTTTTGCCCAAGGCATAGGGCTTTGGTCAAGAGTAGTGTACTATATAGGGCATAGAGTGCTATTTGTGACACCGAGGGATAACAAAACAATACGGCTGCTGTGTAGAATGCCTGATCACTTCTTAGAACGTTACTTCACTGAAGCATAACAATGCGATAAAACAAACAAACGATGGCGTAGCTATCAGGCTATATTTCAAGAAATTCCGTAATATGGGCTACCTTTGAATAATACATTTTTAAAAAATAAGTCCCCAAGTCACATTTCAATAGCTTTTCAAAATAGTCTGTTTTTAATTGGCCTGTTTAAGCTTCCAACAACAACATGTCATTATCCTGACTTCAAAAGTGGATTAGTGCCAACTAATGTTATCAATACTACAGGTATGTAAATGATTTAGATGCTAGTTACCCCTCTATCCTTCTCAGCATAGGATGATGTATTTAGTTGTTTTCATATTCTCCCCTGAAATGAATCATACTTCCACTTCCACTCAAACCCACTAGAACTGACCTGGATGATGATGTTAAAGTAGTGAGCCATCATTTTGCTTTGGTCAATTGTAGTTCACTAGGTAGTGAAAAGGGTGCCAGTTGGGAAGTAGTGATGATGCAACTCTTTCCTATAGGTCGATGATCACTGTGCTCATAATGTCATGATGTAGTCGACTTCTCCACCAAAGCCTTGGTCAGTTGACCTTCAGGCCAGCGATGAGTCATTCGTACCCACAATTCCAGTTAGTCTAACCTAGATATGGGTAGAGGGGAAGGCAGTGTGAGTCACAGACTGATTCTAGCTTAGATGTAAGAAATATCAGATTTCAACAACGCATTAGAGTGTGTGTGTGTGTGTGTGTGTGTGTGTGTGTGTGTGTGTGTGTGTGTGTGTGTGTGAAACCTCCACATTAATGTGGCTCATTACGGTAAGTGAAAGCCAGCGAGGGCCTGTGCACTGATCCATGACTCGCCCCTATCTTCATCTCCATGGCTACAATAACAGAGCTGGTATTTGGGTGGGAATCGATGCTAGAAAGGTCAGGCTCGTGCTAGCGCTACTTAATATGTGGCGGAAGGCTAACCTTTTCTTCCCGCCTCTTTCCTTCAGTCCGTCAGTGAGCAAATGGTAATTCTCATTTGGGGCAAATAGACCTGTAACCTTTCAAGAAAAGGTGGATTTTTTTTGAGTCCACTCTGGTGGTAGTATTTTCCTTGAATGAAATATTTGAAAAATGTCAATGTCTGAAGGGTTTCAGACATGAAGGGGTGATTTTAGACATGTAGCTAGTGTTAGGGTCCGGATTTGGGTTAAGGCTAGGGTTGAGGCGAGGGTTAGGATTGAACCAGGATATGAACATGAAGCTTAAGTTAGGGTTAGGGTTGAGGGTTCGGATTGAACCAGGATGTGGACATGAAGCTAGGGTTAGGGTTAGGGTTAGGGTTAGGGTTAGGGATCCATGCAATACTGAATGATTTCACTTACTACATCATATATATGTTCTGGACTCTAACATGCTCGTTCCGATCCTGCATATTCTGATATTTCTGATGTTTGTTATTTGTTTATTACTATTGTACTGTTAGAAATGTACCGCACTGCTGCACCTGCTTTAACATCTGCTAATCTGGGTACTCGGCAAATCAACTTTGATTTGATTTGATTTATATGAGCACTTCAGATCCGTCCATGGTAACTTTCCAAGAATATTCCCTAAAGCCTCATCTAACATGTTCCCAGTTAACTTATAGCATCATAACTTCTCTGTTAGTTATGCATCACTTCTCACTCTCTCCAGTGCTCTCTCTCTTTCCTTTCATTCTTCCCTCCCTATCTCCCTCTCTCATCTCACTTTATGGAAACTCATTCTGCCCTTCTATTCATCCTCCCATTGTTCTTGTCTCTTCCTATTACGTCCTCTCTGATCTCTCACTCCACTCTCCTTTTCCCAGCATGCCTCACCTCCTCCCATTGATTCGTCATTTACTCACTTTACCGACCCACACATGGAACATGATCTAACCAGGTAATTACATCATGTAATATGATCTTGTTAGATTAATGACATCATCATATGGGGACAAATATGCCTTGGAGTGTTTGAGTGGACATGAGGACCAATGTATGAGGACCGTGCTTCTACACCTGCATTGCTTGCTGTTTGGGGTTTTAGGCTGGGTTTCTGTACAGCACTTTGAGATATCAGCTGATGTACGAAGGGCTATATAAATCGATTTGATTTGATTTGATTTGTATCCTTTGAAAGTACATGTACTCAAGTCCCACCACTGGCATTGACCATAACCTCAATCTATACCTATACCAAAGAGTCCGGACGGTTGTGAATTTGAGTGGACAGATGTATAGCCTACAGATCATAGCCACAGTCTCTCTCTTGCCTCGCCTGAGTTGCATCACAGCTTTATTTCAGGATTTGACCTCCTTTGATGACAGCCAGCCACATGGTCCTGTTAAATATGTATGCATTTATAAGAGAGTAAACATGTAAAGTTGTTTCCCCATCTTAAAATACTCGGGATAGGCAAAGATTGAGAGTCATGCGTTCCCCCCGAAACACGATCCTGCTAAGCTGTACTGCTTCTTGACGCACTGCTTGCTTAACCCGGAAGCCAGCTGCACCAATGTGCCAGAGGAAACACTATACTACTGGGGACTGTGTCAGCGTGCAATCAAACCCTGCCCTAACCCAGACGACGCGGCCGGCCTGGACACAGCCCGGGATGGAATCCGGTTCCGTAGTGCCGCCTGAAGGCTCTTTTCTGATTAATTGTGATTATGTCAGGAAGCATGACACCATTGGCTCCAAGTCAATACAGGGGACTTTCCTATGCTCCGATGTACTTTGACTCCTCTTCACAAATATGTCTAACATACAGAAACATGTATGACATCAGCATGTTGACTTCCCACCACACGGAAACAGTGAAAGCCATGTGTGGCTTAGGGCCTGTGGCTTAGGGCCTGATTCCAAGTATTTTAAGATGGGGAAATAACTTTACATGTTTACTCTCTTATAAATGCATACATATTTAACAGGACCATGTGGCTGGCTGTCATCAAAGGAGGTCAAATCCTGAAATAAAGCTGTGATGCAACTCAGGCGAGGCAAGAGAGAGACTGTGGCTATGATCTGTAGGCTATACATCTGTCCACTCAAATTCACAACCCTCCGGACTCTTTTCTTATCCACAGTAAAAATAAAAAAATGTTCATAAGCAGATCCAATCTTGTAGGACGACACAAAGCTGTGTGCATTATGCACTTGGTTCTAAATCAATGTTAATATGTTTACGTTGTCATGTAACATTTCTATCCAGAATGAAGATGTTTTTTTGGTTGCAAACAGACTCAATTGCTCACTTACTCACACATGGGGTACACAGGGGCACACACATGCACTTGATGCAGGCCACACACACACACACACACACACACACACACACACACACACACACACACACACACACACACACACACACACACACACTTCTTCCATTATCCTCTTTGAGCAATCTCCCCGGTCCATTCCTTTGTGAACAATTTGCAGCTCCAATCACCGCTCACTTCACACACTCTGAATGCATCCCAAATTGCCCACTATTGTGCACTACTTCTGACCAGGGCCCATGGGGCTCTTGTCAAATGTAGTGCACTACATACAGAATAGGGGTCCATTTGGGACACGCGATCTGTTCAGCTCGCTGCACCCTGGGCCAATGAGAAGTGATCTGAAATGAAAATGGAATCACGGCTGCTCTGCTGTGGAGGTAACAATGCCAGACCGGGGCTGTTTATTCCCAAACGTGTGTGTGTGAGCGTGAGTGTGGGTGTGTTTGTGTGTGTGTGTCATTTCCCAAATTTGTAGTGAGAGTATGTGACGGGGTAATCTATTGGTTACCGTGTGTCTCTCCCCCAGCATGTTCTTTAGGGGTCAGCTCCATTTTGGCTCCATTTCAGCGTCAGTCACTTATTTAATTGTGTTGACAGCCCTTAGAGAGCCCTTACACAATGGAGGTTTCTCACAGATTGTTTATGTCACAATCATACCTCAGTCCGCTCAATTTCAGGGGGGGGTTGTATGTGAAGATCTATTGTCTTGAATTGTGTTGAACATGCATTTAAACACACACACACACATACACACACACACACACACACAGAAGCGCATGCCCCTCCACCCCTGACCCACCCTGGTCTATACCCCTCCTCTGTCTATCCATCACCTCTCGTGCCCATGCAATGTGATGGCTGACTGGATGGCTGGGACAGAGCCATGTGCCTGATATTCCTAATGCACCCTATGCTTGATGCAGAGGTTATAAATTAGGTTCAAATACAAAGCAGCCTGCCCGTGCCAACCTCATCTGCAAAGTGAGTGTGCTGCTTGAGTGGAGAGAAGAGAAGAGCAGCGCTGGTCTCTTATCCTTCATGCTGCACGTGTCTGAGGCACAGGAAATGAGGCACAGGGCCTGAGGCAATGGACCTGAGGCACAAGCTGGACCATACAGAGAGCGAGAGGTCTGAGGTGGCCAAGGCTTTGACCGAGTCATGTATGCACTGTATTTATTTTATTTTATTGAACCTTTATTTAACTAGGCAAGTCAGTTAAGAACGAATTCTTATTTTCAATGACGGCCTAGGAACAGTGGCTTAACTGCCTTGTTCAGGGGCAGAACGACAGATTTTTACCTTGTCAGCTCGGGGATTCAATCTTGCAACTTTTTGGTTACTAGTCCAACGCTCTAACCACTAGGGTACCTGTTGCCCGTGTATACAGTATTTACACGATAAAGCATTACGAAGATAACATCAGTGTTACCCAAAGTTCTATCCATCAGGTAAAGTAATAAAATAAACTATTGCTAGGCTAGTTTACTTCTATGTCATTTAGGGTAGACTATGGTTAGTGTTATTAAAGTGTTATGCTAATGAGTATAGTTAGCTAACCCTAATCTACCCTAAACCTAACGCTGTAATCTATGCTGAACCCTAACACATATGTAGAAAAGTTCTCTCATTTTAAATCTTCAAATAATTCATGGAGAGCAGGTCTGAGCAAGACAAGTTCTATATACATATTCGTATTCATTTGAATTTTTACGAGTAATAAAATATGTTGCATTCCAATATTATGGCGAAGCAAAGATAAGGACCTCAATTTACTCTGAGATAACATTTTCTTTGGAAAGGCTCTTTTAAAAGCCCTTTAACAGTAGATAATTGAATATGAGATATGTTAGAAGGAAAACAGTCTCGTTTTATTTTCACAGTAATTTCATTTTCATGCCCTTTGCTCCATTAAAGGATATTGAAAATTATTACATTATAGAGCAAATGAAAACTTTATTTCCCTCCGAAGAACTACTTATTATCCAAAAAATGTCTTCACTAAAGGCTAAATTGATGCCTGCTGTCGTCACTTAGTTTTGTCGGACCATATTTGGCCATCACATTATGGATACAGTTCTCCCTTGTTGAAATATCCCTGTCAGAGTAGTCTGTACCAACGCCCTGTGAATCTTGACATATTTATCCATGACAGCGGATACTAGACTGACCCATCCGGTCCCACTATTAAAACGAAGTACAACTTATAAAAGCTGTATATAGCATACATAAAGCTTTTTTTGGTATGCTATTTAAAGCCTTTAGAAATTGCACTTTGTTTATTGTGGGACCACTTTTATTTTATATTTTGGTCTTGATATTTTTGGTCTCTGCCTTAGGGTTCACATGAGGGTTTTGCCTCAGAAGATGACAGGGCAAAAAGCAGACGTTAAGACAAAGTCGAACGGTAAAGTAACCCTGTCTCAACACAACTCCACCACTCGACACACTGGCCGCAGCTGAACACTTAAGATAATGAATTGCTGGAGGAGGAGAACAGAGATCTTTACAACGCCCTCTATAAGAGAGCACTCTCTCGTCCTCTGGTCCCAAGAGGAAAAAAAACCTGGGACAGAGGCTGGTTGGTCAACTCACTCAAGGACAATGATTGACAATGACTCTACTCTATAAACCGCATTGTGGTTTTTATGCTTTCTCTTTGGCTGTGAACTGAGTGTTAAAAGTTCCCTTAAGGTCACCTACAGGATT
This sequence comes from Oncorhynchus nerka, assembly GCF_034236695.1. Classification (NCBI taxonomy): domain Eukaryota; kingdom Metazoa; phylum Chordata; class Actinopteri; order Salmoniformes; family Salmonidae; genus Oncorhynchus; species Oncorhynchus nerka. The sequence continues at coordinate 28,505,768 of NC_088417.1, forward strand.
TAAAATGGATGGGGATTAATGGTTCGGAGAAAGTCATTGTATGAAAACAAATCTCTACCGTCCATATGAAGCCATATGGATTGTAACACGTCATTTCTAATGTCAAACAATACAAAACATGTCACCGACCAAATCATAGACTGTTGACCATTATTGCATATTCTATTCTAGATTTTCTTTTACATAAGAAGTATGAAAATAGTCTGAACTAATGCTTAATAAATAGGTCAAGGATTGAGAGGGGATTTGTGAAATGCAAGATCCATTCTATCCCTTTTTTGTTTTTAGAAGAGAATGGAGGGGAGTGAATCTGAACCAGAACAGGTGAATCTCCCAAATGGCACCCTATTCTCTATATAGTGGACTACTTTTGACCTGGACCTATAGGGCTCTGGTCAAAAGTAGTGCACTATCTAGGGAATAGGGTGCCATTTGGGAGATATCCATGGTCTGTTTTGAGTGTCTGGTGATAAGAGTAGCTCAGGATCAAGTGGGTTATTGGAATGAGGTCAAAAGGGATCATGCCCACCTCTACGGCCATAGTTTAGCAGGTTCTATAGAGCAGCAACAATACTGTGAGATGTTCCCATGAGACCGATTTGAATAGCTATTGCTCCAAAGCAATTTAGTTATGTCATGGCCTGGCCTGGTTTGGGAAGTTGCTTGCATAATGAGAGTCTGACTCTTTGTAAAGCACTTTACTGTTTTGTCCTGATTGGACAGCAGGCGGCTCTGAATAAGTGTAGCTGCTGACTATTATATCACTTCGTAACATTGCTAAACCCAGATCATAAGGGGAAACTGGTGCTTCTTATTTCTCTGTCTAGTAAGGTCTATTATGTCATTTTGTATATGACCATTTCAGATAGAAATGTGAGTTATAGATATATCATTCTCATTGATAGCAATGTTTTCTATGTGCAATATTTCAATACTTCCTCTCAGTAAGTTTTATTTTGGTTTATTTTTACTCCCAGTTATGTACACTTACACTCTACCAGTCTATGTTTCCAAAGACCCGTAAATTTCACGACACTGCATTACATGATGAAATAGGTCAATCTCACAGCATTTCACCACCATTTATTGGCCTGAACATGCTCCTCTATGAATTACCTGGCACTTGTTAATGCAACCAGACAGACAGTTACACTTACAGTACAACGAAATGTCCTCAATGCCCACTGGTGGAGTAGACAGTGATATACACTCACTGTGCCTCTGAGGGATGAAGATATGTTTTGTTCCTGTGTCCGACTGAGCACATACACACACACACACTGACCCTGACGCACATACACAGACAGACACACAAGCACACAGCGAGAGAACCAGATGGAGAAGCCGCATGGGCATTTGGCCTTTCACACTGTGGCCACACCACTTCCTTTCACTCACATTGTCCTCTTTTTATTTCTCCTCATTGGACTCTCCATCTTCACTCCAAATCTTCCTAACGATCACCTGCTATCTTCCCTAACAGATTCAAATGTGTGCCTACCTCTCTTTCTCAAAACATTATCCACTCTGTTTATTGTCTTTTATTATGGTTCTATGGAAACTTGGTGCATGTTCATATCAGAGCAAATGTCCAAATGCAGGGGTGGGTGGGGGTGGGGGGGGCCCATTCTGAAATAGCATTTAAAAACATTTAAATAATAATAATTTGTCCCTCCCACTTCTAAAACCAAAGTTGCGCCCCTGTCCAAATGAATTCTACTCTCGCTTCAAAACAATTCACTTTGAGCCCGTCTTTTCCTCAAGATGTATTTCTCTGAGCAGACTGACAAACAAGAAGAGCCATGTCAGAATTCAGACCAAACCTGATGTAGCAACTCCAAAGCTATAACATGGACGTGATCCACCATTCCAACTGAGCCTTAATCCAATTAGAGCTTTGGAGATAGAAATGCTTAGTCCTCTTGCCCCTCCTGTTGGAGAGTGCTCCGTAAATATTGATTATAGCTTAAAGGCAATTCAAATAATGGAGAAAAAACTTGAGGACTCTTGCCAAAGTGTTCTTGGCATTGCGACAGTCTGTAGCACAAAGTCGTTGGATGAATAGCGAGCAAGCTATAGCATGGTCCTGATTTAAAGACATGGGAGTGTCTTACTGGAATAAGCCTTTAATTCGTCTTGGGGTGGATAATGTGCATTATACGCAACTGACAGACAGACAGAGCCTGAGCAAGGGAAATCTCCTGCCAATGCCCCAGAGCTTAAGGCATCCCACAGAAAGCCAAGTAAGGGTTTAAGAAAATAGCTTGCCCACCTAATTATTAAAAGTTGAATTAATAAAAACAACCTAAGTGTTGCAGCTCTTAGAGCCAACAGGATGTGGGATATGTCCTAAGGGAAGATATGTCCTAAAGGAAGATATGTCCTAAGGGAAGATGTGCTGAACTACTTTTAACTTTCCCTGTGATAGTGAGCAAATGAACCAGTATCCATACATCGCCTCATATCGACAGAGGATCTACTTGTCGCCTACGTGCTTGTTCCTAAGCTACAGATGGCAGAAACCCCAGGCTCTACACATGCCAGAGAATCATGATACATACTATACCATGTCCTATTTGTGCTGTTCATATTCTATTCTGTGCCATATACCCTAGGGCAACACTGACAGGTTGTCACTCCCCCACTTCCCCTGTCACACACACACACACACACACACACACGCACACACACACACACACACACACACACACACACACACACACACACGCTAACTCCAATAAATGGTATTTAGATACTTTAAGTCTTATCGTGGGACAGCCAGAAAGCTGAAATAGACAGGGGGCTGGAGGAGTGGATTGGGGGGCAGAGCACACATCCAATCCAATCGAATCCATTTTCTGGTTGGGTGCCAACACATTTCTGCGAGTGGCGAGCCCCATGCACACACATCAGATCACCCCACTCTGATTGACTTCTCTCTAGGCCCCCCTCTCCACCACCCCTCAGTCTCTATCGCTCTCTCTCTCTCCTCATCAATTATAGCCATTACATTAGCAATGCAGTAGAAATGTTCCATTAAAACAATCAACTCAAATAACGCAAAGTGTCTCGGCTAACACACAGGCTAACACGCTAGACTGTCAACTCACAGAAAGTTAGAGAGCGGTGTGCCATTCTATCTCCACCCTACAATCAATACATGTTCAAATGATCAAAAGTGATGGGAGTTGGTATTTGATTTGTGGGATTGTATTTTGTCCACGGCATTACTGACAGAACCGGTTACCATAATGCTCAACTCAATTTTGATCATTTTCATGTATGGAAATGATTGTGCCACGTTGTGATGGATGACATACCAAGACATCAGAATGAAGTCACAGAAGGAATGTGTTTCGTGCAACATAGTCAAATAAAAAAGTGTACAATCTGACAACAGAAAGGAGAGGTTTTAAAATGATAATGGTCCTTCTGCATGTAAGGGCATCTGTTTTCAGTAACATACCAAGTAAAAAAACATCACTCATCACTGATGATACAAATATTTGTCCAGACCTCCACATTGAAATGATGGAAAATAGCAAGCGTGCCTATCATACATGGGAAATCATGCTAGTTATGACCGCAGAGTTCGTTTTTCCTCTAACACTAACACAACCTCCAAGTCACCATTAGCTACTGACATGACATGTGTGTCCATTCCAAACCCCCTCTGCAGTGCCCCTACTACACCACAACCCACCCTGGATATATACAAGCTCAGTCTCCACTCACCCAACTCTGTGTAAATAAACCAAACCAAGGCAGGCCTAGCTCACTCCCCTTCACAGCACAGCTTCGGACATTCAGTTCCCCTGTAGCAGGAATGTATTCTGGGTAACGTTTCACCTCAACATCAATATGGGAACCCCCCTGTACCTCAGCCCTGTACCTCAGCGGCTCTCTCTCACAGGCTGTTGAGTGTTAGCTACATACTTTCATATAGGGGAGTTTGAATGGAAGACCTGTGATGCAACAGAGCAACAGGGGAGGAGGGTACAAGGCTTCCATGGAAGTGAGTGAGTGAGTGAGTGAGTGAGTGAGTGAGTGAGTGAGTGAGTGAGTGAGTGAGTGAGTGAGTGAGTGAGTGAGTGAGTGAGTGAGTGAGTGAGTGAGTGAGTGAGTGAGTGAGTGAGTGAGTGAGTGAGTGACGAGGGAAGAGGTGGAAGTATAAGAGGAAGGGCGATGCAACCTTTCAAATGACAGTGTGTGTACATGAGTGTGTGCTTTTGTATGTGTACATACAGTGGTTTCGGAAAGTACTCACACCTTTAGACTTTTTCAAAATGTTTTAAATTGTTTTTTTCCTCATTAATCTACACGCAATACCCTATAATGACAAAGAAAAAACAGGTTATTCGAAATTCTAGCAAATGTATATAAAAAAAAAACTGAAATATCACGTTTACATAAGTATTCATACCCTTTACTCAGCACTTTGTTTAAGCACCTTTGACAGCAATAACTACCTCAAGTCTTCTTGGGTATGACTCTACAAGCTTGGCACACCTGTATTTGGGTGTGTATTTGGGATCTGCTCTGCAGATCCTCTCAAGCTCTGTCAGGTTGAATGGGGAGCGTCGCTGCACAGCTATTGTTAGGTCTTTCCAGAGATGTTTGATAGGGTTCAAGTCCGGACTCTGGCTGGGCTAATCAAAGGCATTCAGAGACTTGCCCCGAAGCCACTCTGCGTTGTCTTGGCTGTGTGCTTAGGGTCGTTGTCCTGTTGGAAGGTAAACCTTCGCACCAGTCTGAGGTCCGCTCTGGAGCAGGTTTTCATCAAGGATCGATGTGTACTTTCTCTGTTCATCTTTCCCTTGATCGTGACTAGTCTACCAGTCCCTGCTTCTGAAAAACATCCACACAGCATGATGCTGCTACCAATATGCTTCCCCATAGGGATGGTGCCAGGTTTCCTCCAGATGTGACACTTAGCATTCAGGCCAAAAAGTTCAAGTTTGGTTTCATCAAACCAGAGAATCTTATTTATCATGGTCTGAGAGTCATTTAGGTGCCTTTTGGCAACTCCAAGCGGACTGACATGTGCCTTTCACAGAGGATTGGCTTCCATCTGGCCACTATACAATAAAGGCCTGATTGGTGGAGTGCTGCAGAGATGGTTGTCCTTCTGGAAGGTTCTCCCATCTCCACAGAAAAACAATGGAGCTCTGTTAGAGTGACCATTGTGTTCTTGGTCACCTCCATGACCAAGGCCCTTCTCCCCTGATTGCTCAGTTTGGACGGGCGGGTAGCTCTAAGAAGAGTTTTGGTACTTCCAAACTTCTCCAATTTAAGAATTATGGAGGCCAATGTATTCTTGGGGACCTTCAATGAAGCATTTTTTTTTGGTACCCTTCCCCAGATCTGTGCCTCGACACAATCCTGTCTCGGAGCTCTACGGACAATTCCTTTGATCTCATGGCTCGGTTTTTGCTTTGACATGAACTGTCAACAGTGGGACAAGTGTGTACCTTTCCAAATCATATTCAATCAATTGAATTTACCACAGGTGGACTCCAATCAAGTTGTTTCAACATGTCAAGGATGATCAATAGAAACAGGATGCACCTGAGCTCATTTTCGAGTCTCATAGCAAAGGGTCTGAATACTTACAGTACCAGTCAAAAGTTTGGACACACCTACTCATTCCAGGGTTTTTCTTTATTTTTACAATTTTCTGCGTTGTAGAATAATAGTGAAGACATCAACACTATGAAATCAAATCAAATCAAATGTATTTATATAGCCCTTCGTACATCAGCTGATATCTCAAACTGCTGTACAGAAACCCAGCCTAAAACCCCAAACAGCAAGCAATGCAGGTGTAGAAGCACGGTGGCTAGAAAAAACTCCATAGAAAGGCTCAAACTTAGGAAGAAACCTAGAGAGGAACCAGGCTATGTGGGGTGGCCAGTCCTCTTCTGGCTGTGCCGGGTGGAGATTGTAACAGAACATGGCCAAGATGTTCAAATGTTCATAAATGACCAGCATGGTCAAATAATAATAATCACAGGCAGAACAGTTGAAACTGGAGCAGCAGCACGGCCAGGTGGACTGGGGACAGCAAGGAGTCATCATATCAGGTAGTCCTGAGGCATGGTCCTAGGGCTCAGGTCCTCCGAGAGAGAGAAAGAAAGAGAGAAAGAGAGAATTAGAGAGAGCATACTTAAATTCACACAGGACACCGGATAGGACAGGGGAAGTACTCCAGATATAACAAACGGACCCTAGCCCCCCGACACATAAACTACTGCAGCATAAATACTGGAGGCTGAGACAGGAGGGGTCAGGAGACACTGTGGCTCCATCCGAGGACACCCCCAGACAGGGCCAAACAGGAAGGATATAACCCCTCCCACTTTGCCAAAGCACAGCCCCCACACCACTAGAGGGATATCTTCAACCACCAACTTACCATCCTGAGACAAGGCCGAGTATAGCCCACAAAGTTCTCCGCCACGGCACAACCCAGGGGGGGGGGCGCCAACCCAGACAGGAAGATCACATCGGTGACTCAACCCACTCAAGTGACGCACCCCTCCTAGGGACGGTATGAAAGAGCCCTAGTAAGCCAGTGACTCAACCCCTGTAATAGGGTTAGAGGCAGAGAATCCCAGTGGAAAGAGGGGAACCGGCCAGGCAGAGACAGCAAGGGCGGTTCGTTGCTCCAGAGCCTTTCCGTTCACCTTCACACTCCTGGGCCAGACTACACTCAATCATATGACCCACTGAAGAGATGAGTCTTCAGTAAAGACTTAAAGGTTGAGACCGAGTTTGCGTCTCTCACATGGGTAGGCAGACCATTCCATAAAAATGGAGCTCTATAGGAGAAAGCCCTGCCTCCAGCTGTTTGCTTAGAAATTCTAGGGACAATTAGGAGGCCTGCGTCTTGTGACCGTAGCGTACTTGTAGGTATGTACGGCAGGACCAAATCAGAGAGATAGGTAGGGGCAAGCCCATGGAATGCTTTGTAGGTTAGCACTAACACCTTGAAATCAGCCCTTGCCTTGACAGGAAGCCAGTGTAGGGAGGCTAGCACTGGAGTAATATGATCAAATGTGTTGGTTCTAGTCAGGATTCTAGCAGCCGTATTTAGCACTAACTGAAGTTTATTTAGTGCTTTATCAGGGTAGCCGGAAAGTAGAGCATTGCAGTCGTCTAATCTAGAAGTGACAAAAGCATGGATTAATTTTTCTGCATCATTTTTGGTCAGAAAGTTTCTGATTTTTGCAATGTTACGTAGATGGAAAAAAGCTGTCCTTGAAACAGTCTTGATATGTTCGTCAAAAGAGAGATCCAGGGTCCAGAGTAACGCCGAGGTCCTGTACAACCATTAAGAGTAATTGTCAGATTCAACAGAAGATCTCTTTGTTTCTTGGGACCTAGAACATCATTTTGTATACATTGTTTGTCTTCAGGAAGGCAGTGAGTTGCTGCGCAACAGCCTTTTCTAAAATTTTTGAGAGGAATGGAATTCCTATATTCGATATAGGCCGATAGTTTTTTATATTTTCTGGGTCAAGGTTTGGCTTTTTCAATAGAGGCTTTATTACTGCCACTTTTAGTGAGTTTGGTACACATCCGCTGGATAGAGAGACGTTTATTATGTTCAACATAGGAGGTCCAAGCACAGGACAGCTCTTTCACAGCTCTTTTATTTTATTTTTTATTTCACCTTTATTTAACCAGGTAGGCTAGTTGAGAACAAGTTCTCATTTGCAACTGCGACCTGGCCAAGATAAAGCATAGCAGTGTGAAGAGACAACACAGAGTTACACATGGAATAAACAATTAACAAGTCAATAACACAGTAGAAAAAAATGGGTAGTCTATATACAATGTGTGCAAAAGGCATGAGGAGGTAGGCGAATAATACAATTTTGCAGATTAACACTGGGGTGATAAATGATCAGATGGTCATGTACAGGTAGAGATATTGGTGTGCAAAAGAGCAGAAAAGTAAATAAATAAAATAAAAAATAAAAAACAGTATAAAAACAGTATGGGAATGAGGTAGGTGAAAATGGGTGGGCTATTTACCAATAGACTATGTACAGCTGCAGCGATCGGTTAGCTGCTCGGATAGCTGATGTTTGAAGTTGGTGAGGGAGATAAAAGTCTCCAACTTCAGCGATTTTTGCAGTTCGTTCCAGTCACAGGCAGCAGAGTACTGGAACGAAAGGCGGCCAAATGAGGTGTTGGCTTTAGGGATGATCAGTGAGATACACATTTACATTACATTTAAGTCATTTAGCAGACGCTCTTATCCAGAGCGACTTACAAATTGGTGCTTTCACCTTATGACATCCAGTGGAACAGCCACTTTACAATAGTGCATCTAGGTCTTTTAAGGGGGGAGGGGGAGAAGGATTACTTTATCCTATCCTAGGTATTCCTTAAAGAGGTGGGGTTTCAGGTGTCTCCGGAAGGTGGTGATTGACTCCGCTGTCCTGGCGTCGTGAGGGAGTTTGTTCCACCATTGGGGGGCCAGAGCAGCGAACAGTTTTGACTGGGCTGAGCGGGAACTGTACTTCCTCAGTGGTAGGGAGGCGAGCAGGCCAGAGGTGGATGAACGCAGTTCCCTTGTTTGGGTGTAGGGCCTGATCAGAGCCTGGAGGTAGTGAGGTGCCGTTCCCCTCACAGCTCCGTAGGCAAGCACCATGGTCTTGTAGCGGATGCGAGCTTCAACTGGAAGCCAGTGGAGAGAGCGGAGGAGCGGGGTGACGTGAGAGAACTTGGGAAGGTTGAACACCAGACGGGCTGCGGCGTTCTGGATGAGTTGTAGGGGTTTAATGGCACAGGCAGGGAGCCCAGCCAACAGCGAGTTGCAGTAATCCAGACGGGAGATGACAAGTGCCTGGATTAGGACCTGCGCCGCTTCCTGTGTGAGGCAGGGTCGTACTCTGCGGATGTTGTAGAGCATGAACCTACAGGAACGGGCCACCGCCTTGATGTTATTTGAGAACGACAGGGTGTTGTACAGGATCACGCCAAGGTTCTTAGCGCTCTGGGACGAGGACACAATGGAGTTGTCAACCGTGATGGCGAGATCATGGATGGGCAGTCCTTCCCCGGGAGGAAGAGCAGCTCCGTCTTGCCGAGGTTCAGCTTGAGGTGATGATCCGTCATCCACACTGATATGTCTGCCAGACATGCAGAGATGCGATTCGCCACCTGGTCGTCAGAAGGGGGAAAGGAGAAGATTAATTGTGTGTCGTCTGCATAGCAATGATAGGAGAGACCATGTGAGGTTATGACAGAGCCAAGTGACTTGGTGTATAGCGAGAATAGGAGAGGGCCTAGAACAGAGGACTGGACACCTGCTGGAGCGTGTGCTACGGATGGGTGTTGCCATCGTGACCAGTGAACTGAGATAAGGCGGAGCTTTACCTAGCATGGACTTGTAGATGACCTGGAGCCAGTGGGTCTGGCGACGAATATGTAGCGAGGGCCAGCCGACTAGAGCATACAAGTCGCAGTGGTGGGTGGTATAAGGTGCTTTGGTGACAAAACGGATGGCACTATGATAGACTGCATCCAGTTTGCTGAGTAGAGTGTTGGAAGCCATTTTGTAGATGACATCGCCGAAATCGAGAATCGGTAGGATAGTCAGTTTTACTAGGGTAAGCTTGGCGGCGTGAGTGAAGGAGGCTTTGTTGCGGAATAGAAAGCCGACTCTTGATTTGATTTTCGATTGGAGATGTTTGATGTGAGTCTGGAAGGAGAGTTTGCAGTCTAGCCAGACACCTAGGTACTTATAGATGTCCACATATTCAAGGTCGGAACCATCCAGGGTGGTGATGCTAGTCGGGCATGCGGGTGCAGGCAGCGATCGGTTGAAAAGCATGCATTTGGTTTTACTCGCGTTTAAGAGCAGTTGGAGGCCACGGAAGGAGTGCTGTATGGCATTGAAGCTCGTTTGGAGGTTAGATAGCACAGTGTCCAATGACGGGCCGAAAGTATATAGAATGGTGTCGTCTGCGTAGAGGTGGATCAGGGAATCGCCCGCAGCAAGAGCAACATCATTGATATATACAGAGAAAAGCTCTAAACTCTTTCAGTAGTTTAGTTGGAATAGGGTCCAGTATGCAGCTTGAAGGTTTAGAGGCCATGATTATTTTCATCATTGTGTCAAGAGATATAGTACTAAAACACTTGAGCGTCTCTCTTGATCCTAGGTCCTGCCAGAGTTGTGCAGACTCAGGACAACTGAGCTTTGAAGGAATACGCAGATTTAAAGAGGAGTCCGTAATTTTCTTTCTAATAATCATGATCTTTTCCTCAAAGAAGTTCATGAATTTATCACTGCTGAAGTGAAAGCCATCCTCTCTTGGGGAATGCTGCTTTTTAGTTAGCTTAGCGACAGTATCAAAAAGGAATTTCGGATTGTTCTTATTTTCCTCAATTAAGTTGGAAAAATAGGATGATTGAGCAGCAGTAAGGGCTCTTCGATACTGCACGGTTCTGTCTTTCCAAGCTAGTCGGAAGACTTCCAGTTTGGTGTGGCGCCATTTCCGTTCCAATTTTCTGGAAGCTTGCTTCAGAGCTCGGGTATTTTCTGTGTACCAGGGAGCTAGTTTCTTATGAGAAATGTTTTTAGTTTTTAGGGGTGCAACTGCATCTAGGGTATTGCGCAAGGTTAAATTGAGTTCCTCAGTTAAGTTAACTGATTTTTGTCCTCTGGCGTCCTTGGGTAGACAGAGGGAATCTGGAAGGACATCAAGGAATCTTTGTGTTGTCTGTGAATTTATAGCACGACTTTTGATGTTCTTTTGTTGCAATTGCAAACATAATAAAATGGTGGTCCGATAGTCCAGCATTATGAGGAAAAACTTTAAGATCCACAACATTTATTCCATGGGACAAAACTAGGTCCAGAGTATGACTGTGACAGTGAGTGGGTCCAGAGACATGTTGGACAAAACCCACTGAGTCGATGATGGCTCCGAAAGTCTTTTGGAGTGGGTCTGTGGACTTTTCCATGTGAATATTGAAGTCACCAAAGATTTGAATATTATCTGCTATGACTGCAAGGTCCGATAGGAATTCAGGGAACTCAATGAGGAATGCTGTATATGGCCCAGGAGGCCTGTAAACAGTAGCTATAAAAAGTGATTGAGTAGGCTGCATAGATTTCATGACTAGAAGCTCAAAAGACGAAAACGTCATTTAAAAAAAATTGAAATTGAAATTTGCTATCGTAAATGTTAGCAACACCTCCGTCTTTGCGGGATGCACGGGGGATATGGTCACTAGTGTAACCAGGAGGAGAGGCCTCATTTAACACAGTAAATTTATCAGGCTTAAGCCATGTTTCAGTCAGGACAATCACATCAATATTATGATCAGTGATTAGTTCATTGACTATAATTGCCTTTGAAGTAAGAGATCTAACATTAAGTAGCCCTATTTTGAGATGTGAGGTATCATGATCTCTTTCAATAATGACAGGAATGGAGGAGGTCTTTATCCTAGTGAGATTGCTAAGGCGAACACCTCCATGTTTAGTTTTGCCCAACCTAGGTCGAGGCACAGACACGGTCTCAATGGGGATAGCTGAGCTGACTACACTGACTGTGCTAGTGGCAGACACCACTATGCTGGCAGGCTGGCTAACAGCCTGCTGCCTGGCCTGCACCCTATTTCATTGTGGAGCTAGGGGAGTTAGAGCCCTGTCTATGTTGGTAGATAAGATGAGAGCACCCCTCCAGCTAGGATGGAGTCCGTCACTCCTCAGCAGGTCAGGCTTGGTCCTGTTGGTGGGTGAGTCCCAGAAAGAGGGCCAATTATCTACAAATTCTATCTTTTGGGAGGGGCAGAAAACAGTTTTCAACCAGCGATTGAGTTGTGAGACTCTGCTGTAGAGCTCATCACTCCCCCTAACTGGGAGGGGGCCAGAGACAATTACTCGATGCCGACACATCTTTCTAGCTGATTTACACGCTGAAGCTATGTTGCACTTGATGATCTCTGACTGTTTCATCCTAACATCGTTGGTGCCGACGTGGATAACAATATCTCTATGCTCTCTACATTCGCCAGTTTTAGCTTTAGCCAGCACCATCTTCAGATTAGCCTTAACGTCGGTAGCCGTGCCCCCTGGTAAACGGTGTATGATCGCTGGATGATTTGTTTTAAGTCTAATACTGCGGGTAATGGAGTCGCCAATGACTAGAGTTTTCAATTTGTCAGAGCTAATGGTGGGAAGCTTCAGCGTCTCAGACCCGTAACAGGAGGAGTAGAGACAAGAGAAGGCTCGGCCTCTGACTCCGACTCGCTGCGGGAAAACCGGTTGAAAGTTTCTGTCGGCTGAATGAGCGACACCGGTTGAGCATTCCTACAGCATTTCCCTCCAGAAACCGTGAGAAAGTTGTCCGGCTGCGGGGACCGTGCGAGGGGATTTATACTCACGTTACTATCTGTACTTACTGGTGGCGAAGACGCTGTTTCATCCTTTCCTACACTGAAATTACCCTTGCCTAACGATTGCGTCTGAAGCTGAGCTTGTAGCACAGCTATCCTCGCCGTAAGGCGATCGTTCTCCTGTATATTATGAGTACAGCGACTGCAATTAGAAGGCATCATGTTAATGTTACTACTTAGCTTCGGCTGTTGGAGGTCCTGACGAACCATGTCCAGATAAAGCGTCCGGAGTGAAAAAGTTGAAAATAAAAAGTAAACGGTAATTTAAAAAGTAAAAACCGTAAAGTTGTCAGGTAGCAAAGTAAGGTTGGCAACAAAAACGCACAGCAACACGTAAACAAGTCTGCAAGTTGTGACCGGAAATTCCGGAAACAGTACCTTGGGACTGTTGGAATCATGTAGCAACCAAAAAAGTGTTAAACAAAGTTGCCACCCTTTGCCTTGACGACAACTATGCAAACACTTGGCATTCTCTCAACCAGCTTCATGAGGTAGTCACCTGGAATGCATTTCAAATAACAGGTGTGCCTTGTTCAAAGTTAATTTGTGGAATTATTTTCCTTCTTAATGTGTTTGAGCCAGTCAGTTGTGTTGTGACAAGGTAGGGGTGGTACACAGAAGATAGCCCTATTTTGTAAAAGACCAAGTCCATATTATGGCAAGAAAAGCTCAAATAGGCAAAAAGAAATTACAGTCCATCATTACTTTAAGACATGAAGGTCAGTCAATCCAGAAAATTTCAAGAACTTTGAATGTTTCTTCAGGTGCAGTCGCAAAAACCATCAAGCACTATGATGAAACTGGCTCTAATTTTTATATCACTAGGCAAGTCAGTTAAGAACAAAATCTTATTTTCAACGACAGCCGAGGAACACTGGGAAGACTGCCTTGTTCAGGGGCAGAACAACAGATTTTCTTATCTTGTCAACTCAGGGATTTGACCGTGCAACCTTTACGGTTGCTAGTTCATTGCTCTAAACACTGCCACCTAATGAGAACCACCACAAGAAAGGAAGACCACCTTTACTGCAGAGGATGTTTATTAGAGATAACTGCACCTCAAATTGCAGCCCAAATAAATGCTTCACAGAGCTCAAGTAACAGACGCATCTCAACATCAACTGTTCAGAGGAAACTGTGTGAATCAGGCCTTCATGGACACCAATTAGAAGAAGAGACTTGCTTGGACCAAGAAACACAAGCAATGGACATTAGACTGGTGAAAAGTATTTTGTAATAGGACTTAACAAAATGTGGAAAAAGTCAAGGGGTCTGAATATTTTCTGAATGCACTGTATGTGTGTGTGTATATATGTGTTTGTGTGTGTCTGGGGTTAAGAAAAATAGCATCGCCACCCTGGCTGAGCACCAATAGCTGCCTGATTACGGATAGTGATGCTGCCGTGGCGACAGCTGGGGTGCTCAGAGCCTGAGGGGTTAATTGTGGCTCAGAGTGGAGTGGCTTATGACGCGGGTGTGACTGGGGAAAAGGAGGGATGGAGGAGAGGAAAGGGGGTTGTTGGATTGCAGAGCCTCGGCTGTCTTCATTTGCCTGCAGGTCACTTGTGTGATGGAATACAGCTTAACAGGAAGAGAGAGGGTGGGGGACAGGCAAGAGAGAGGGAAAGAGAGAGAGAGCGAGAGAGAGGGGGGACAGGGAGAGAGAGAGAGAGAGAGGATGAGAGAGAGAGCGAGAGAGCGAGAGATTGAGAGAGACAGGGATAGAGAGGGAGAGAGGATGTGAGAGAGAGAGCTTGATGAGGATGAGGAAGACAGAAGAGAGGTGGCTGGGTGTGTCGAGGGGAGATGAGGAAGGATGAGGAGGGAGGGATGAGGAGGGAGGGATGTAAGGACAGCAAAACTCAGAGTCACTACAGGAAGAGAAACATACAGGCAGTAAAACGAGGAGATTCACAGAGAGAGAGAGAGAGAGAGACACACACACACACACAGAGAGAGACAGAGACAGAGACAGAGAGACAGAGAGAGCAAGACACATGATGAAAGACCAATGGATGCTAGTGGGAGGAGCTATAGGAGGACGGGCTCATTGTAATGGCTGGACTGGAATTAATGGCACGGTATGAAACACATCAAACATACTGAAACCACATGTTTGACTCTGTTCCATTTATTCCATTCTAGTCATTACAATGAGCCTGTCCTCCTATAGCTCAATCCATCAGCCTCCACTGTGAGAGACATTTGACCAAGTTAAACTCTTTACTTTAAACATCAAGCCAAAACAGGGGCATTAAGAGGAGAAAGAGACGAGAAGGAGAAACAGATAGAGATGCAAGGGAAACAGAGGGAAGATGTGCCAGGATAGAAATAGAATCCAAAGAATGGGTTTGGATCTTCTAAACCATGGCAATTTGACTGGTAAACTCATGTGTCCACTCATTGTCTCATGTCAGATGGCGTCACTACTCCGCAGCGCTCGTCTCTCAACCAATTTGTCTTGTAGAACGTGGAACTCATATTCAAATTTGAAAATAGAGCATCCCCCTTAAAAATGTTTAAAAGATAGTTCCATATTTCACAATATCACTGCGCTCTCATATGACTCTCCATGATATAGACAGAATAACTAGCTAGATAAATTATTAAACGGTGTGACAGTGATGTAATAGTTTGCAATTTTGAGAAAAAAACCATCCTGTGTCAGGATGTTGGTCGCCAGTGCAGTGACATGCTGTGCAGCTGTTTAAATCACTTTTTTGTAGCTAGCCAGCTCACTGACACAGTTTCTAGCTCTTCCTTCACTGACATAAATAGCTTGGTTAGCCTGTCTAAATTATCCCGGAGTTGTAGACATGTAGCCCCACAATTAAGAGGAAATGACTGTTGTCGGAAATCAGTCAGGTAGATCAGCATGTTTCTCTGAGCACAGTCAGCAGCTGACTCTGGAGGCTACAGCAATGACTTGTGGCAGAAGAAAAGCTGCTTCATGAAAACTCATAATAATGTAAGCATAAGCGCTACTTCCTACAGTAGCTTGCCAGCTAGCTTTTGTCGGAAGTTTCAACATTGTGTGTGTAGTACTAAGTAGGCAGCTGGTTGGTTAGCAGCATCGTTTTAGTGAAATAAGGTTTATAGTGAATGGCTAAGATGACGTTAGCAAGCTAAGGTTAATGTTGGACAAATTTATGCTAGCTTTCGTGCCATAGTCAAACTTCAGAAACACTGCTCAATGAAGCACAAGAATTCTTAGCTAAATGTAAAAAGGGGTGAGACTGAGACTTCCTCACCAAAAAAAGCATCAACATTATTGACATATTTATTGCTTTAGCTTAGATTTATTCAGACGGTTGAGCCAGAAATGGGGTTCAGCAGATTATGTCACCTAGATAATATTTTCGAATAGCAGAACTACTTTCAAGCTATCCCATTACCCTTTGCAAGATACAAAACAGATTAGTGCAAGTGAAATCGATGCGCTATCTGACATAAGACAATGGGGTACACTCACAATGGCTGACCTGGTATTGTGTTGCAATTTTTTCCATGCTAATTTGGAATGTTCTATCAATTTATGCTGGATTGCATGGTAGGCTACTGTAGAATTTTCATTCAAATTACGCTAACTGATGTGGTTTCAGGAATAGAATGTATTTTTTAAATGTCAGTTGAGTTGACTCAACAAGTAACAGCAGAGATTGAAGGGTACACTTCCTGCCTTCACTTCCTAATTTGCTCCTAGGTTGAAGCATTGCCTTACATCAAATAGCGCATCGATTCCGACCGATATGATCTGTCTCGTATCTCACAAGAGTCATGGGATAGATCAAAGGACGTTCAGCTACAATGTGCTGTCTAACATTAAAACATATAACCTACTAGGTGACATTGCCGCGGCTTATTATTAAATCACTGTCACAACGTGTGTAATAAGTTAGCTAGCTATTCTGCATATTTCATAACGTTTTAATGAGATCGCAGGGATGTCATAAATAAGGAACTATGTCTTAGTATTTGAATGGCGGATGCTCGTTAATATTCTAATTTGAATGAGTTCCACATCCAACAAGACAGATTGGTTGAGGGACGAGCGTCACATAGGAGTGACACCATCTGACATGAGACAATGAAGTTGAAGATAAAGCTTAAGACAAGAGGATTTTAATTAAGTGATAAGGCCCTCGAAGCTGGTGTTTGTTTCCAAACACTGGCTTCGAGGGCATTATCATTTTTATACAATGGGTTACCAACATATTCAAATCAAATGTATTTACATAGCCCTTCGTACATCAGCTGATATCTCAAAGTATTCAAATAATGATTGACATATTTTCATTAAAAACATTATTTTTATGAATTTATTCTTACTATTTCATCCTTCCACAAGATATAGTCCCGAAATAAATATATGGTTGCTACCCAAGCCGGTTTCATTCGTTCTATGGGTTCGGTTGCCAGAGACGCGACCCAGTCTTTTTGTTCTGTATCTATGTACCCAGTCGGCTGGCTGGCAACGTTCTTATCCTTTGCTTGCTAGCTAGCCAACTTCGGCTAACTTACAGTCACGTCAAACAGCGCAGACTGAATAACAACAGTAGCTGTATTTGTTTTTAACTGTTTTCTAGTGACATTTATTTGGATACATCTGTAACAATGATCTAATGAGGCACGATTTCGCCAGGCATAGAAAATGGGCTCTCTCGTTAGGACACTGTTGTTCGGAGGAGCTAGCCAACAACACAGCCAACACCATCACTTCAAACTGAAGCTGGAAACACTGCAAACTAGCTTTTCCAATTGACATTTCTTTGTTTATATCCATAAAAATTATGCCAGCTGATTCATGATTTTGACAGGCTGAGAAATGCTGCCTGCCTCTCTCTCATCCCGACTCCTATACTTTCATTACTCTGGGACAGTTGGAGATCGAATTTGAATATTGAAACAATGTTGCAAATGTCGGAGAGACAGACAGCAAGGTTTATACAAATCTCTGTTGTTTAAAACTAAATGTTACTCTAAAAGAAATGTGAGATAATGTCTAGATGCTTTTTATAGTGGAGATAAAGTTTATAACTTCCCTGCCTGGGCTGATGAGACAGTGGATTGCCCAGTCAGATGGAACCGAGTAAATAGGCATTTTAACGTCATAGATTTAGCCGGTGATAACTTGTGGAATAGACACTGGCTGTAATGCACTTTTAACCAATCAGCATTCAAGATTAGACCCACCCATTGTATTATATCCCATAACTCTTTGCATTAATGAGGAAGAATTCTAAACTAAGGGACCAGCAATGCTAGTTAGCAAAGGCGCTGGTCCCCTGTTTCTTTTCAAAAGCTTCCGTATGGAATGATTACTTGGGTATCTTCAACCTAGCTTTGCTCCTATGGGTACACTCAAAATGGCAGCCTGTTCTATGGATTCTATTTGTTATGGTGCCAGGTCCCTACTCAGTTTAAACACACACGCACACACATACACACACAGGGTGGAAAGCAAGTAATTGGGCTACATTAGGCATTTTGCCAGCACACTGCAGAAATCAATTGAATAAATGTACTTATGAAATATGCAGTTATGTCCCCCCTCCTGATTCACTGAACCCTGACGACTGATAAAGAAAGCAATCTAAGGTTGTGGAGCCCAGACAGACTCATGCATGTAAAGTACTGCTCCACTTTCATTACCCCAGAATAATGTCAAAAAGAGCCTGGTTAACTCTCTCTGCACACATACACCCACACACCCTGCATAGCCCTACAGTCTGCAGATATAACACATGGACAGAGACACACATGCACACAGACACGCACACAATGTTGTAAAATACTTAAGTAAAAAATACTTCATAGTACTACTTAAGCAGTTTATTGGGGGGTATCTGTACTTTATTATTTATCTTTTTGAAGACTTTTACTTCAATATATTCCTAAAGAAAATAATGTACTTTCTACTCCATACATATTCCCTGACACCCAAAAGTACTTGTTATATTTTGAATGCTTAGTAATACAGGAAATTGGTCCAATTCACGCACATATCAAGAGAACATCCCTGGTCATCCCTACAGCCTCTGATCTGGCGAACTCACTAAACACAAATGCTTTGTTTGTTAATTATATCTGAGTGTTGGAGTGTGCCCCTGGCTATCCATACATTTTAAAAACAAGAATGGTGGCATCTGGTTTGCTTAATATAAGGAATTTGGAATGATTTATACATTTGATACTTAATTTAAGTATACTTCAGCAATTACTGAAGTCTTTTTCGATCGAGGTACCTCTACTTTTACCCAGGTATGACAATTGGGTATTTTTCCACCACTGCACACATGCGCACACACACACACACACAGCAACCCTCAATCCCACCCTCCACTACACCCCCTGCCAACAACCCTAGAGGCTTTGAAGATTGCGATGACACACAGATCTAGAAGGACAAAGCCCCAGTTCTTTAGGGGAGGAGCTTCCTTTCTAGTCTCTACAGGAGAGATCTAGAGAGAACAAGCAGAGGTGGGAAACATGCCATCTGGGATTTCCTATAAGTCTCGCAGAGTATAGAAGGCGGGAGGGAGAGATAGAGAGCGAGAGAGACAGAGACAGGGACAGAGAAAGACTTCAACAGTTGCAGTTTCTCCATCCAAGTGGTGGAAATCAACCATTTCCAGGCACAGGGACATGTACTTGTCTGTGGCGACCTAAATGCCAGAACTGGTCAATAATCTGACATTCTCAGCACACAGGGGGACAAACATCTACCTGGAGCTGACAGTATTCCCTCCCAAATACAGTGCATTTGGAAAGTGTTCAGACCCATTGACTTTTTCCACATTTCGTTACGTTATAGCCTTATTCTAAAATGGCTTAAATCATTTCCCCCTCGTCAATCTACACACAATACCAAATAAAGACAAATTGGAAACAGGGTTTTTGAAATATTTCAGAAATGTATTCAAAATTGAAAACGGAAATACAGCACATGTAAGAGCAAAAACAAAGCCTTCAGGCCAAAGGAATTGTCCATAGAGCTCCAAGACAGGGTTGTGTCGAGGCACAGATCTGAGGGAGAGTACCAAAAAATGTCTGCAGAACAGAGTGCTCTCCATCATTCTTAAATGGAAGAAGTTTGGAAGCACCAAACGTCTTCCAAGAACCCGATGGTCACTCTGACAGAGCTCATGAGTTCCTCTGTGGAGATGGGAGAACCTTCCAGAAGGACAACGATCTCTGCAGCACTCCACCAATCAGGCCTTTATGGTAGAGTGCCAGATGGAAACCACTCCTCAGTAAAAGACGCATGACAGCCCGCTTGGAGTTTGCCAAAAGGCACCGAAAGGACTCTCAGACCATGAGAAACAAGATTCTCGGCCTCCTGAATGGCGCAGGGGTCTAAGGCACTGCATCGCAGTGTTGCAGCGTATCTACTGCCTAGGTTCCATCCCAGGCTGTGTCACAACCGGCAGTGACCGGGAGTCCCATAGGGCGGCACTCAATTGGCCCAGCGTCGTCCGAGTTAGGGGAGGGTTTGAGAGAATCTAACCACTTCTCGGAAAATTGGAACACACTAAACAAACAACAACATCAACAGTTATTTATCCGAAATGAAGATACTGTATATGGATAAAACAATTCTCCAATCTTTTTGACTTTATAACAAAGAACAAACTGTAAAAACATATAAACAGAACAAAATTATACACGCAACATGTAAAGTGTTAGTGAGCATTTCTTCATTGCCAAGATAATCCATCCAGCTGACAGGTGTGGCATATTAAGAAGCTGATTAAAACAAATGATCATTACACAGGTGCACCTTGTGCTGGGGACAATAAAAGGTCACTTTAAAATGTGCAGTTTAGTCACACGTCTCAAGTTTTGAGGAAGCGTGCAATTGGCATGCAGGAAGGTCCACCAGAGACGCTTGAATTTTTTTGGCCAACAAATTCTTATTTACAATGATGGCCTACCGGGGAACAGTGGATCAACTGCCTTGTTTAGGGGCAAAACGACCGATTTTTACCTTGTCAGCTCAGGTATTCGATCCAGCAACCCTTCGGTTACTGGCCCAACACTCTAACCTCTAGGCTAGCTGCCACCCATGTTGACAGATAATTGAATGTTCCTTTCTCTACCATAAACTGCCTCCAACGTTGTTTTAGAGAATTTGGCATTACGTCCAACTGTCCTCACAACCACAGAACACATGTAATCAGTCAAGCCCAGGACCTCCATATCTGGCTTCTTCATCTGTGGGTTCATCTGAGGGGTGGTGGGGGGAAAAAAGCCCTTTTGTGGGAAAACTCATTCTGATTGGCATGGCCTGGTTGACAAGTGGGTGGGCCTTATGCCCTCCAAGAGCCACCCATGGCTGCACCCCTGCCCAGTCATGTGAAATCCATAGATTAGGGCTTAATGAATTGATTTCAATTGAATGATTTCCTTATATGAACTGTAACTCAGTAAAATATTTGAAATTGTTGCATGTTGCGTTTATATTTTTTCTCTGTATACATGATCAATTACAAATCTTTGAATCAGCTATTAAAGACTATCAGAACACACTGGATTATCCAATTACATTGAATGATCTACAGGACAAAATACAAACCCTCCAACCCAAATAGGCCTGTGGTGTTGATGGTATCCTAAATGAAATGATAAAATATACAGACCACAAATTCCAATTGGCTTTACTTAAATTATTTATCACCATCCTCAGCTCTGGCATCTTCCCCAATATTTGGAACAAAGGACTGATAACCCCAATCCACAAAAGTGGAAACAAATTCGACCCAAATAACTACCATGGGATATGCATCAACAGCAACCTTGGGAAAATCCTCTGCATTATAATTAACAGCAGACTCGTACATTTCCTCAGTGAAAACAATGTACTGAGCAAATTACCGTACGACAGACCAGGTATTCATCTTGCACACCCTAATTGACAAACAAACAAACCAAAACAATGGCAATGTCTTCTTATGCTTTGTTGATTTCATAAAAGCTTTGGACTCAATTTGGCATGAGGGTCTGCTATACAAATTGAGGGAAAGTGGTGTTGGGGGAAAAACATTCAACATGATTAAATCCATGTACACAAACAACAGGTGTGCAGTTAAATTGGCAAAATCTACACAAGTCGCAAGTCACGACTTCACAGGAGAGCCGTTTGAAAGTTTAAAAAATATGTTTTTATCCAAATGCGTTTTTTTGGCAGAAATGCCTTCTCGAACATGTGGACTTTCATGTGCATTAATATCAAACTTGTATGCCATCTGTCAATACAAATATGATTGTTAAATTACAAGCCTAATTGGTTTAGCCACCGAACAAGGGAGCAACCTTCCAGCTTGCCATGATTGGCTGAGATAATGAGTGGCTGGACATGCCGAGAGATGAGTTTGGATTGGTCTGCCATATAGCAGGTGTCTGTCTATTGGAGCTGGTCAGTATGTCTAGGTAATCGTGTCGAACGCGGCTTAATTTTTTAAAATTGCGTAGTAAAACTGCCAAAACCTCATGTCAAGTTAAAGTGTACTGTTAGCTAGCTTATGTTAGCTGGCTGGCTGGCTCGCTAGCTAACGTTATGTGCATGCTCTTCACTTTCTGGAGGACCGAGTTTTGAAATCAGTGTAATTCGAGTATGATAGCTAAGGAGATGGTCAGTCTGGATTACATCTTCAAACAAGGGCAAACATGCATGGCATCAGACAGGATAGTCTAGCTAGCTACATTTCAAGATATTACACGTTTCTAATTTTGATTGAAAGTGGTTTCATTTCAAGTGTACTGTTAGCTAGCTAACGTTAGCTGGCTGGGTCGCTAGCTAACGTTATGTGCATGATCGTATTCTTCGTATATCAGACAGATTTGCTTGACTAGTTATAGCCATAGAACTGGTTGGTTAGCTACCTGCAGATTCATACAGAGTAGTAACATCATGAGTTGTGATTATGGTCCATTGTTTAGCTAGTGAGCTAGCTAGCTAGCTACATGTCTTAACA
Organism: Oncorhynchus nerka; assembly: GCF_034236695.1. Lineage (NCBI taxonomy): Eukaryota > Metazoa > Chordata > Actinopteri > Salmoniformes > Salmonidae > Oncorhynchus > Oncorhynchus nerka. Next base: position 28,528,165 of record NC_088417.1, read on the forward strand.
AAAGACTCCACTATGCAAGTATCCATTTCAATAGAATGTCACTGGAACTGTTCATAGACATACTAGCTGGTAAATTCGCTCTGGCAGTCTACTTGGATTTCAGACCACGGGTAAGATAGTCTAGTTAGCTACATTTTCAGATATTACGTGTTTCTAATTTTGACTAAATATTTTCATTTCAAGTTAAAGTATACTGTTATCTAGCTAGCTAACGTTAGATGGCTGGCTTGCTAACTAACGTTACGTCATGTGTTGGGATTCATTGTTTACCTAACTAGCTACATTTGAAGTCAGAGGTTTACACCTTAGCCAAATACATTTAAACCCATTTTTCACATTTAATCCTAGTAAAAATTCCCTGTCGTAGGTCAGTTAGGATTCCCACTTTATTTTAAGAATGTGAAATTATTTATTTCAGCTTTAATTTCTTTCATCACATTCCCAGTGGGTCAGAGGTTTACATACACTCAATTAGTATTTGGTAACATTGCCTTTAAATTGTTTTACTTGGGTCAAACGTTTCGGGTAGCCTTCATCAAGCTTCATCAAGCACCCACTAAGTTCGGTGAATTTTGGCCCATTCCTCAAATCAAAAATCAAATCAAAATCAAATCAAATCTACTCCTGACAGAGCTGGTGTAACTGAGTAAGGTTTGTAGGTCTCCTTGCTTGCACACACTTTTTCAGTTCTGCCCACAAATTCTCTATAGGATTGAAGTCAGGGCCTCTCCAATACCTTGACTTTGTTGGAGGTATGCTTGGGGGTCATTGTCCATTTGGAAGACCCATTTGTGACCGAGCTTTAACTTCCTGACTGATGTCTTGAGATGTTGCTTCAATATATCCACATACTTTTCCATCCTCTTGATGCAATCTATTTTGTGAAATGCACCAGTCCCTCCTGCAGCAAAGCACCCCCACAACATGATGCTGCCATCCCCGTGCTTCACGGATGGGATGGTGTTCTTCGGCTTGCAAGCCTCCCCCTTTTTCCTCCAAACATAAAAATGGTCATTATGGCCAAACAGTTCTATTTTTGTTTCATCAGACCAGAGGACATATCTCCAAAAAGTACGATCTTTGTCCCCATGTGCGGTTGCAAACTGTAGTCTAGCTTTTTTCTGGAGGTTTTGGAGCAGTGGCGTTTGGAGATTGCTCCCAAGGATGAACAAGACTTGTGGAGGTCTACAAAACATTTTCTGAGGCTGGTTTCTTCTGATTTTCTTTTGATGTCAAGCGAAGAGGCACTGAGTTTGAAGGTAGGTCTTGAAATACATCCACAGTTACACCTCCAATTGACTCAAATGATGTCAATTAGCCTATCAGAAGCTTCTAAAGCCATGACATCATTTTCTAGAATTTTCCAAGCTGTTTAAAGGCACAGTCAACTTAGTGTATGCAAACCTCTGACCCACTGGAATTGTGATACAGTGAATTATAAGTGAAATAATATGTCTGTAAACAATTGTTGGAAGATTACTTGTGTCATGCACAAAGTAGATGTCCTAACCGACTTGCCAAAACTATAGTTTGTTTTAACAAGAAATTTGTGGAGTGGTTGAAAAACAAGTTTTAATGACTACAACCTAAGTGTATGTAAACTTCAGACTTCAACTGTATCTAGCTACATTTCTTAAGAGAAGACTCTCTTCTTAGTGTGCCAGAGCACAGAATAACTGGTCAACTTTGAACGCTCAACACCCGTTGAATATGTCCAGTGTCAGTATAGTCGGCAACACAGCGTAATTCAATTGTTGCCAGCAGCACAGTTGCAGTCACCAACACTCTAAATAACATGAAAACAGCCTAACCAGCTCTGCTAGTGTGAGTACAATTGTCAGAGGGGGGTGTTCTCTCATTATGTGTCTGTAAGTAGCTAGCCAATGTTAGCCAGTTAGCTAGGGTGCTTGACTGTCGTTGTGAGGTCAGAGCTTTTGGGTCAACGCTACTTATTGGCCAGAGCCTGCAGTGTGCGCACTTAACGTGAAACGCTCTGCATTTATGAACGGACAATCTGACAGCACAGTTGCAGTCACTAACACTCTGGATAACATAACAGCCTAACCAGCTCTGCTAGGGCAAGTAATGTTCTGTGAGCTGTTCTCTGTTCTCTGTGACCGCAGTATGTAAGACATCCCGTGGTTTTACTATCTGCAGGAAGTCAGCTGTATGGAAACCTGCAGGAAGGAGAACATTATATTGTGAACTGCGACAAAACACAGATATACTGTTGAGCCCTCGTGCTATCAACCTCGGACTATCTTAATCTGTACTGACAAACCAATCGGCTTTTCTGTTCTGTCGTTGTTTCCACACATCTGTTAACTGCCACATAGACAAAAGAGGTTGTACTTTTTCTATAAAAGCTGAGACCCAACTATGTTTGTTGGGCTCTTAACTCTGCACTGTTGAGTGGATTGTTAACCCGCTCCATTTTTGCAAATCTTATCATAAAGTTGCTGTTTGAAGAACTCTACAGGCTCTGGTTAGAATTTCCACCACAGTCCGCTCACCAACCAAGAATTCACAAAATGTGACAAACACCAAATTGAAACTCTGCATTCATAATTCTGCAAAAACATCCTCTGTGCACAATGTACAACAAAGCAAATATGAGCATTCACAGACAAGCTAGCCGGAGTGTTTATGGACATATTCAATCTCTCCCTATCCCAGTCTGCTGTCCCCATGTGGTTCAATATGTCCACCATTGTTCCTGTTCCCGAGAAAGAAAAGGTAACTGAACTAAGTAATTCTTGCCCCAAAGCACTCACTTCTGTCATCGCTAAGTGCTTTGAGAGGCTAATTAAGGATCATCTCACGTTCACCTTACCTGACACCATAGACCCACTTCACTTCACTTGCACAACGCCCCAATAGATCGACAGACGATGCACTGCAACGCACAATGCCCTATCCCATCTGGACAATAGGAAAACCTATGTAAGAATGCAGTTAATTTACAACAGCTCAGTTTTCAACACCATAGTAACCTCCAAGATCATCATTAAGCTCGGGGCCCGTGACCACACATGCTTCCAACTCAATCATCAAGTTTGCAGAAGACACAATACTAGTAGACCTGATTACCAACAATGATGTGACAGCCTACAGGAAGGAGGTGAGTGTCATCATGGAGTGGTGCCAGGAAAATAAGGAGCTGATTGCAGACTTCAGGAGACAGCAGAGGGAGAATTCACAATGACGGGGCCATATTGGAGAAGGTAAAAAGCTCCTCGTTGTACACATCACTGACAATCTGATATGGTCCACCCAAATAGACAGTGTGGTGAAGAAGGAATCCTCAGGAGGCTGAAGAAATTTGGCTTGGCCTCTAAGACCCACAAACTTTTAGAGATGCACCATTGACAGCCTCCTGTCGGGCTGTATCCCCCCCTGGTACGGCAACTGCATCACCCGCAAACGCAGGGCTCTCCAGAGGCTAGTGCCCTCTGCCCAATGCATTACCGGAGGCACAGTGCCTTCCCTCCAGGACACCTACAGCACCCGATGTCACAGGAAGGCCAAAAAGGTCATCAAGGACATCAACCACCTGAGCAGCGGCCTGTTCACCCTGCTATCATCCAGAAGGTGAGGTCAGTACAGGTGCATCAAAGCTGGGACCGAGAGACTGAAAACAGCTTCTATCTATCACTGGCCGGCCTCCTCCCAGTACACTGCCCTGAACTTAGTCACTGTCACTAGTCGGCTACCACCCTGTTACTCAACCCTGCACCTTAGAGGCTGCTGACCTATTTACATAGACATGGAATCACTGGTCACTTTAATAATGGAAACGGGTCACTTTAATAATGTTTGCATACTGTTTTACTAATTTAATATGTATATACTGTATTCTAGTTAATGCCATCCTATTCAACTATTGCTGTACATATAATATTCAAGGGTATTTCTGTATTTGAATTATTTTCTATTTTATAAAATAATAGTGAAGACATCAACACCATGAAACCCCCCCACCCCCAAAAAAGTGTTAAACAAATCCAAATATATTTTATGTTTTAGATTCTTCAAAGTAGCCACCATTTGCCTTGATGACTACTTTGCACACTCTTGGCATTCTCTCAACCACCTTCATGAGGAATGCTTTTCCCACAGACCTGAAGGAGTTCCCACATATGCTGAGCACTTGTTGGCTGCTTTTCCTTCACTCTGCAGTCCAACTCATCCCAAACATCTCAATTGGGTTGAGGTTGGGTGATTGTGGAGGCCAGGTCATCTGACGCAGCGCTCCATCACTCTCCTTCTTGGTCAAATAGCCCTTACACAGCCTGGATGTGTGTTGGGTCATTGTCCTGTTCAAAAAGTATAGTCCCACTAAACGCAAACCAGATGGGCATGCCTTATCGCTGCAGAATGCTGTGGTAGCCATAATGGTTGTGTACCTTGAATTTTAAATAAATCAATGACAGTGTCACTAGCAAAGCACACCCATATCATCACACCTCTTCCTCCATGCTGTACGGTGGGAACCACACATGCAGAGATCATCCGTTCACCTACTCTGCATCTCACAAAGACACGGCGGTTGGAACCAAAAATCTCAAATTTGGACCAAAGGACAGATTTCCACTGACATAATGTCCATTGTTTATGTTTCTTGCCCCAAGCAAGTCTCTTCTTCTTATTAGTGTCCTTTAGTTGTGGTTTGCAGCAATTCAACCATGAAGGACTGATTCATGCAGTGTCCTCTGAACAGTTGATGTTGAGATGTGTCTGTTACTTGAACTCTGTGAAGCATTTATTTTGGCTGCAATTTCTGAGGCTGGTAACTAATGAACTTATCCTCTGCAGCAGAGGTAACTCTGGGTCTTCCTTTCCTGTGGCAGTCCTCACGAGAGCCAGTTTCATCATAGTCCTTGATGGTTTTTGCAACTGCACTTGAAGAACCTTGAAAAGTTCTTGACATTTTCAATATTGACTGACCTTCATGTCTTAAGGTAATGATTTTTCTTTGCATATTTGAGCTGTTCTTGCCATAATATGGACGTGATCATTTACCAAATAGGGCTACCTTGTCACAACACAACTGATTAGCTCAAACAATAAGAAGGAAATCAATTTCACAAATTAACTTTTAACAAGGCACACCTGTTAATTCAAATGCATTCCAGGTGACTACCTCGTGAAGCTGGTTGAGAGAATGCCAAGAGCTTGCAAAATTGTCATCAAGGCAAAGGGTGGCTACTTGGAAGATTCTCAAATACAAAATATATTTGGATTTGTTTCACACTTTTTGGTTATTACATGAATCTATGCACAACCACCTAAAAGGAAGCGATTCCGAAACCTTACATAACAAAGCCATCACCTACAGAGAGATTAACCTAGAGAAGAGTCCTAGAGCTAGTCCTGGGGCTCTGCTCACAAACACAAACATACCTCACAGAGCCCCAGGACAGCAACACAATTAGACCCAACCAAATCATGAGATAATTACTTCACACAAGAAAACAGAGCTAACTGGAATGCTAGTTGGCCCTAAACAGAGAGTACACAGTGGCAGAATTCCAGACCACTGTGACTGACAAAATTAAGGAAAGTTTTGACTATGTACAGACTGATTGAACATAGCCTTGCTATTGAGAGAGGCCACCGTTGGCAGACCTGGCTTTTAAGAGAAGACAGGCTATGGCACACTGCCCACAAAACTGAGCTGCACTTCCTAACCTCCTGCCAAATGTATGACCATATTAGAGACACATATTTCCCTCAGATTACAAAGACCCACAAAGAAATTGAAAACAAATCCAATTTTTATAAACTCCCATATCTATTGGGTGAAATACCACAGTGTGCCATCACAGCAGCAAGATTTGTGACCTGTTGCCACAGGAAAAGTGCAACTAGTGAAGAACAAACACTATTGTAAATACAAGCCATATTTACTATTTGCACATCGTTCCAACACTGTACATAGCCATAATATAACATTTGAAAACTTTGAAACTGTGTAATGTTTACTGTTCATTTTTGATTGTTTACATGTATTTCACTTTTGTTTATCTATTTTACCTGCATTGGCAATGTAAACATATGTTTCCAATGCCAAAAAAGCCCTTTGAATTGAATTAAATTGAGAGAGAGAGAGAGAGAGAGAGAGAGAGAGAGGGGAGAGAGAGAGAGAGAGAGAGAGAGAGAGAGAGAGAGAAAGAGAGAGAGAGAGACAGAGAGAGAGAAAGAGAGAGAGAGAGAGAGAGTTGGCATACTGCCTCACTTCCCAAATTGTTTCCAGCAGCTTCGAAACGGAAATACCATTCTGGGAGCAAGATCCTTTTGTCTGTGTAAAACATTATTGCCATTGTTTCTGTCTGAGGATTTTAAACTAAAACACCTGCCCCGAAACAGAGGCCCAGGTTAGAGGAGACTGGAGGGTTTGATTTACTGTTGTATCTTTATTGGAGGTTTGCTTTCAAACCATGAAAGCCAAAGCCAAAATGGACTTCAAGAAATGGCCCAGATTTGAACCTGTATGTGTGTGATTAGCGTTTCGCATAACTATTCATATTTGGAGGGAAACTGTTCATAGAAAAATAGCCAAATCGCACCAAAACACCCTATTCACTATACAATGCACTACCTTTATCCAGGGTCCATAGAGAATAGGCTGTCATTTGGGACGCATATCTTGTTCTTCTCTATGAATAGAATTCGCCTCTATCTCTCATCTTATTGTATCTCTACCTACCTTGGCCACTTCATATTGCTCTTCACTCCCCTTCCATCTCTAATAAAGCTGTCTTCCATTCTAAGAGCTCTGAGACACTGGCTCTTTTGAAAAGCCCAAGATGTACTGTAGAATGCATATTTGTGGCAAAGAAGTATAGAAATGTGTGAAAATGTTTAAGCGTCCAAAGTATGCACGTCTGCATAGAGTGAAAGGAGGTCAGTCAACCTGAATGTTTTCACATTTAGTGTGCGTCCCAAATAGAGAGCCCTATTCCCATAGGGCTCTGGCCAAAAGGAATGGACTATGTAGGTAGAGTAGAGGGTACCATTTGGGACGCTGACATAGATACTTCCCATTCCAGTACCCAGACATAATGATCCAAAGGCATGCATGAAATAACAGCATATACTTTCACCTTAAAACCACATCACAGAATTGTTCAGTCTTGTCCTTACTGCAACTTATTTTTTCTTGGTAGTGGGTGTTGTATAATATGTTGTATAATGCCTGCATCCTAAATGGCAACCCTGGTCAATTTGGGACATACCCTGGTCAATTTGGGACATACCTTGGTCAATAAAAAAAATAAAAAAAATAACCTTTATTTAACTAGGCAAGTCAGTTAAGAACAAATTCTTATTTTCAATGACTGCCTAGGGACTGTGGGTTAACTGCCTGTTCAGGGGCAGAACGACAGATTTGTACCTTGTCAGCTCAGGTAATTTGAACTTGCAACCTTCCAGTTACTAGTCCAATGCTCTAACCACTAGGCTACCCTGCCGCCCCGTGGTGCACTACATAGGATATAGGGTGCAATTTGGGACATAACTTGATATCTGTTTCATGTTGTTGAAGGCAACCAGAAGCATCAGATTGTCAAATTGAGTGCCTCAATACACCATAATGTGGAGGCGAGAGAACATCTTCCAGTGGACGAATTGAGACGGAAAATACTGGCAGAAGAACCATCATCCTCTTCACTTTCCCAGCCAGACCGAACACGGTTGATATTGTCACTGAAGAAAAGATAGAGATTGATCGGGAAGAGCGGTGACTCAGACTTGTGGAGAAGTTCCCTTAAGCCTTTAGAGAGGTGTCTAATTTAGGACAATGAGTGAAGATATCACAGAACCCAAATCTCATGAGAGTAAAATCCACCCTATTAGGGCACTTCTTTGGACCAGAGCCCTACATCCTGTAGGGAATAGAGTGTCATTGTAGAGTCAGATGCATCTCATCTACAACCGGATTTGTGCACAGTTGAACGAGCAGCTCACAGAGATGAGCTGAGATGCATTGAGTACACTACACGTTTACAACATACCGTGTAACTATATCATCATAATCCTGGCCCTTTGTAATAAGATACCAGATTTAATTCTGACAGATGACTCAGTTACGGAATACGACTATCGCCCAATATAGCCTCGGTGTCCTCTTGTTCACCCTCTTCACTAGTAGGCATAATAGAGCCTATTCTTCACTGTCCCATTAAACACATCAGCTCTATTGAATACAAGCCATTTGAAAGCGGCAGTACCCTTGAGCATAGCAATTAACCTAGTAGAGCTGCATCTTAGATTCACTAATACATATATGAACACATAGTCCATGCCTACTGCCCCCTGCTAGATGGTGTGATAAGCCATTGAGTCCCATAATAATATCCCCATCGATCACAGGTGATCACCAAGACTGGAGTCCCAGGGGTGGCTTGCAATGCTTTACCAAGAAGGGGAATTTAGAGGTTGAGAGGAGCATGGTTACTTTGCCTTGAGGCACTAATTTGTATCTATAAAGCTACAGCATTATCATTGAATCATATCTCTGAGGAAACCTAGGTAACGTAGGTTACATGGGAGGGGGGGTAAAGGGGAGGGAGAGAGAGAGAGAGACGAGGTGTCAATAGGTCAATAGTAACCTCATCAGGAATATGACGGCAGTAACTCAATGCTAAATTGGGACGTGCAGCGTATCTCTGCAGTATCGTCATGTCATCATTGATTTAAGGCATGCTTGTCCTTGGATCTTGACATGAAGGTACTTCATTGTAAGTGCAGATCAATTGGCTAAGCTGACAAGGAGCAATACTGAAAGGTTTCTTGGTAGCCTTCATTTGTGTGTTAGACAACATAGATGCGTGACAAATAAAACACACGTCACTGAATGTATTCCGTTCATTTCACAGAAAAGCCTTTCCAAGAAAAGTACAAGTGTATCCCGACACCTTGCTACGAAGTCTCTAACGACGACAAAACATACATGTTACGCCTGTCATGAAACTGGGATTTGAAGGAGAACGTGGAACAATACCTCCAGTGCGCTGGTTCTGCATCGATAGAATTTACGGAAGTGGGATTGGCAATGTACGACACATCAATAACCCCTACCACTATAATGATGCGTTTTTAGAGTTTCCTGAAGTTCATATGCAATAATCAATCCGCAGGCGATGATTTCCAACTTGATTTTTATGACACAATTGTCTCCGCTAGCTTCCATAAAATCTTCATGTCCTTTCATGACAAGTATCGGCCGGACTGCCGGTGTGTTATTAGTTTATTGATGATGTTAATGATGATAGAACATTGGAGCGTTTCCAACCACCATGGAAATTGCCTTCGCCTAAAAAATAGCAACCAAAGAGTTGAATGTCTTTTATAGCTTTGTTTTCGTAGTGCAATTCAGTAATACAATTAGGTTGTTATGCTTCTCACTGGGTGGAGTGTCACCCTTAAAGTTTGTCTCAAAGCAGTGATCCATGGCGAATAGCTAGAGTCGAGAAGATCGTTGCGACAGGTTTAAAATATAAATCAAACATTGGCCAAAAGGAAAAAGAAGATAAAAAAATAATAGAGAACTGTGCAAACAGAAAATCTGCTGTTTCAAATGGTCCTCTTGATCATTTGCCAAACGAGAAAACGTGTTTGTTACTCGTCGTTTTTCCCTGTTTCACTTTCACTGGTATCAACAGAATGTGCACACAATGCCTAATGCAAGTTCACGGACTACAAGTTGCCACTTGAGCCAAATATGGTTTTGTGCAATGATTGTTTTTATCACCTTGAAACAGAGGTTTGAATGCTCAATGCTGAAGTACAGTCCAGCGTCATTTGGGATAACGGCACCAACATTCTCCCACAGCTAGGGCATATCCAAATAAGTATTTTTGGCTATAGTACCATCTCAGAATTGGTCTATTACCCCCTTAATTGTATTGAACTAAACTAAATGTATTTGATTTCATCCACTCATACACAAAACTAATTTAGCACAATATGCCCCTCCCTTTTATGTTGTTTTATTAATCACCTATGTATTTTATGTTCACCGTTGGTCATTTGCCATTTCCCCCGTAACTGAAATTGCCTTTGTAGTCTGAGAGCATTTCTGCATTTCCTAATGTTTCAAATCATCTCTCTTTTGTAGTCTGATGTGATTGGGTTATGGCTCTTCCATAGTGTATGATAGAACACCTCTTTCTCAAGAGCCATAGTATTGCCATAGCCATCCATTGAAAAGCTTCACATTATTAAAAGCTGTTTACTGTATGGCAGACAGCAAGTCTACCTAAAGACTTGACTACAAAACGCACAACGTCTATGGTCCGCGGAGACTGTGATACCACAGACGACGGAGAGCTGTCTAATGTAAAGACAATGGCGGTTTTCACTCATATCGTGTCAATGCCTCCCTGTAGAACTTCTCACTGGTACAGTACACATGCACATATCATTCTCTGGGGAGATCACTTCTAAATTCTATTGTGTAAAGAGCCTCAAGTCAATGCTTTTCTGAAAAGTGCAGCCATTGATCAAAATATGTAGCTGTCCAACTCTAATACTGTTAAATACAACAGTTCATTGTACGCTTATTTTTTTGGTTGTTGTTATAAAAGTACTATCCCTGAAATGTTCTTCTTTCATTCGTTGAGATATATTTTTCGGTCATGTCCTCCTTGTAAAGTGGGCTACCAGCTGAGGCTGTGTGAACCCGGAGCAAGGATCCATCTGGATGCCCAAACGGGACGTAGGAGGAGGGGAGAGTCATAGAGGGAGGTGTGAAGAAGGGACCAGAGTTGGCCACTGACACAGCCTTCCTAAAAGTCAGTCAGTCAGTGCCATAATAAGAACAGATTGTGGTAGGAGGGATGGAGGGATGGAGGGATGGAGGGTTAGAGGGATGGAGGGATGTGTCCCATTTCTAAAAGTGAGTAACACAGAGACCAGATGACAGCAAGCTCTGAAACTCAGTCAAACAGGCCATCCGAGAGCGAGAGAGAGAAAGAGTGAGAGAGCGAGAAAGAGGAGGTGTATAATTGGAAAGAGGATGATGATGATGATGATGATGAGCTCATTCACAGCCAAAATTGGTTTCACAATAACACCATGCACAGGGGAACACTTTCAAAACAACAAACATAAAACAACAAACTGTTTTGGTAGGATTTGGCCCATGATTACAGCTCATGAAGTCCTCCATTCAAAATTGAGACAGAAATGAATCTGAAATATTGGGTTGCTAAGGAAAAACAAGATGTTATCCTATTGTATAACCTGGCATATGGTGAAATAATGGATGGTGCGTGTGTGTGTGTGTGTGTGTGTGTGTGCGTGCGGTGTGTTCATGCTTGTGTGTGTGTATTGTGTGCTTGTCTGCAGACTATATGTCTTGTCCCTCAACCCCCACTGGCACACATATGGTCCCCTGCCACCTCGCCATGTGTGCTGCAGGGTTTAGAGTACTGTACAGTTAGTATCCTGTTCTCTGAGTGGCGTCACTCTGGTTCCCTATGCCAAAGTCAATAACTGCACCACCCGTAATTGTAAATGGCAAGATTAGATCATTCAACTGAACCTGACTATACTCTACATTGATCCAACGAGCTGGATGTGTAAGGTTATAAGTAATTGATTTGAGAGCCTCTTGGAAACGCTATTATAGTTTAAAATAAAGCTTTTCTGGCTGGTGCTGAGCTTTACTCTATTCAGTGAAATATGATTATTTCCCACAATGCCCATTGGAATTTGATACTCAACCCGAATGATCAATCAAATGTATTTGTAAAGACATTTTCACATCAGCAGTTGACACAAAGTGATTTACAATAACCTGGCCCTAGACACCAAAATGCAAGCAGAAGCAAAATCATATTGTCCACAAATCATGTTTGTAAAAATGTGGCCTTACTGGTTGATAACATGTCGAGGGCAAACAGACTACACTGTACAGGTCCGCGCTCGGCAGATTGAGACAACGAAAAAAGCCTGACATGGAAAAGGGCTTGGCCCCCGACGGAGGAACACAAAACCCAGAGACGTATCAAAGTCCGTCTGAAACGCGACGTTGATCGATGTTATCTGAGAAACGTGCGGCCATATTCTACTCCCCCCACTATCGCAACACGCACAACAATTCAGTTAGCGCTCGTCTCCCACAACACGTAACAAGATTAGCGCTGAGCGAGGAGCCACGGCGATACACATCTCTCCCCTCGCTCGCTCATGTTTCATTCCCGTTAGGAAATAAATAAATGAGGAGAAATAAAGCTCTGCTGTTAACAATGGGCCTTCCTTCCTTCATCTGCATTCAGAAGCGCTACCTATTGTTGATCACCTGAATTCTAGCGTGTTTACTTATCTCGCCGACACACTCCCGTGCCCTCTACACTGTATTCCTTGTGGCATTAGAATGTTGCAGGCTACATTTACTTTTAATAATCCAATTCAGTGTATCCAATGTGTTTCTATTAGCTTTGAGCCACTTGTCATATCATTGACATTCACTTTGAATATCTAGCTACAGTGCGTCTTCCCTGAACACGTGTATTTGTTTCGAAAGACCTACTGTATGTTGATAATGGCTAGGCTATTGTAATGTCTCTGGCTATAATAGTACTGACTGACTGGCATGTGTGTCATGGTTGTATGTAAAAGGTTTGCCTACTGTATACAGCTTGACCTCAGAGTTAATGTGAGTATTAATGGTTAACAGGTAAGGCCAGGGGGTTTAATATATCATCAAATTATATTATATATCTGAGCTGACAACAGATCAGCTTTAAGAAACCATCGATTTGTGTGTGTGTGTGTGTGTGTGTGTGGTATGTGGTGTTTGTGTGTCTAGGTGTGTGTGTGTGTGTGTGTGTGTGTGTGTGTGTGCGCGTGTGCGCGTGCGTGTGCGCGTGCGCGAGCGTGTGTGATATTAAAATAGGAAATCTAAACTAGAGACAGACAGAATATTTCCTCTCCCTCCTCCTGTCACCGAATCCTCTGATAATCCAACAACCTGTCGGCCATTATGTAACGAAGGCTGGCTTCTTAAAATACGTTCCCACAGTCCTCCTGGTGATGGCCTGTTAAAACATGGTATAATCCCAGGATCCCCCTGGGTCTGTCATTACATGGTATAATCCAACGACCCCCCCCCCATCCTCCACCGCCACATGGTTCTGGTGCCATGGGTCTTGCCAGCTGCTACCAATTCTTATAATCTTCATCTACATCATGATTCTCTTCATGTGGTCCCTCCTTATAAGGATCAGCTAGAGTAGAACACCTCCCATTTAGTCAAAAACCTCCCATAGAGTCATTGGTTTCCCATGTTGGATCTTGGTTGCTTTTCACATGTAATATAACTGCATTGTCTGTAATGTCCCAGGGATGTAACACACTACATGCCTGTCTTGTCCGTGTGTTGTGGTTTTTATCTCCTTGTTGCATGGACAGAAATACAATGATGTCATTGTGACTGTGTGTAATCTGTTTTCTCCGAGGGTGATCTGGCACCACCAGACCTCAACACAGAGCCTGTACACATGCACTTCCCCTCCCAGCAGCCCCCTGTGTAAACGTATCACAGAAAATGTGCCTTTTCTTGATAACCCTGACTCACTGACTAAACTGTGCTGTGCCAGTCAGTAAGTGCAGGTGAGGGAGTGTTATACACGGTTATACAATGGTAGGCAGTTTTTTGGGATGAGTCTGGTCCTGGAAGCAGAACTGAGCGATTTCCGCTAGATGGGCAAGCTGCAAAGTCAAAATTGGCTATATTGTAAAAATTCATGAAAATAAAAATGTGCTTTTTGGTCTTCATTTAAGGTAAGGGTTAGGCAATAGGGTTAGCGGGGTGGTTAAGGTTAAAGTTAGGTTTAAATCAGTTTGTATGACTTTGTGACTGTGCCAGCTAGTGACTATTCTGCAGAGCTGCCTCCAGAAGTTGAATCATGACAATAAACGCTAACCTGCCACTGGTAGCCTGGGACACAAACCCTCTGATGGAGCTGCTCCAGAATAAATCAGTGAAGTGAAACAACAGTGAAGCGGAGAGTTATTATACAATGTGGATTCCAGGCTATGACACTGGTTAGACACCATAATCACCAGCAAAAAAAGTACACTAGATCCACCAGGCTAGCCAACCCATTCACTACAACAGTCTGTGGATGTGGTTCTTATTGATGTTCACTTGAGGTCTTTACTCTTAAGGCTATGACACTAGTTGGACATGATACAGAGATCCACAGTCCAGCCGAAGACCCATCCATTTTCGAAGAGTCTCATTGTGTGCCCACCATTGCATATATGTCCTACTGGGCAATTCATTTTCCTGATGCATGTGAGACTCTATTTAGATAAATGGTGCAGATATCTGAATGGCAAACATTAAAGCCTGACTGGTAGATTTATAGATCAATCTGCAAGCCTGCTGAAAACACCACGGATCAGCTCTTTCTTTCCCCTGCAAAGGTTCCTTTTCCTTCACCACAACGTTTTTAAAGAAAGATTACACTAATAATTAATAATATATTGGCGGCAATAAAACAGTGGGATTTATACGAGTCATTTTTTTTTCCTGAGTTTGTGGTGATGTGTACTTGATGATGTGATGTTATTAGCTCATTTTGAAATGTTTACAAGGCAATAATACACACTGCACTCTTGTATGCTTTAAGTGAAGCGAGAAAAACTGCCCCACTGAGCATTTTTCTTATGAGACTATGTTGGGCAGTAGGAGAGACCAGGGGAACAAAGTAATTGGGGTCACTTGTAAACAGCTTAACAACTCAAATTAGAAACTACTTAGAAAGCTTTTATCCAGTGTGCTAATGCTTGGTTATTGTCTCTTGAACTGACCGTTGATTTGCTATGGCTCTACTCATCAATCTAGCAAGAAGGCAATATTTGGAGTAATGTAGTCGTGTGCTCCCCCCATAAATTGATTATTCATGTATGGGAAAGAAAACCCATATGACCCAGTACATAATGCAAGTATAATAAACCATATACAAATTTGAAAATATTATAGTGAATTCATGACCTGTGAATTAATTAGCCCTTTTCATGCTTTATAATGTCTATATATAGTTGCAATCAGTTTTTAGCAACATCTACCCAAAATATTTCACATTCTTTATTACTTTACCCAAAATATCATGGCATTAGTGACAGTCAAAAAAGCTCGCTTTATCTTGGTTCTACTGTGTTTACGTCTCCAGTGTAAAAAATAAAATAAAAAAAACATTTTGTACTTCCACACTTCCACACACATACTTATCTCAGGTTAAGGGAAGTGTGTAGGTCATATTCTTTATCGTACAGCTATGAAAGTTATATATTTATAACCACATCCTCGGTAGGAATCCAGCGATGGCTGTGTGTCGGTGGATGTCAACCTTTTCTAAAGACGGCCCCTTTGAGGGGATGTGGCAAAGAGTTGACAAAATGGATTGTAATGAAGAACTGGATAGAGCCAGAGACAATGTTTGTTCGACAGAGAAACGTCTGAATGTCCTAGAGCAGTGGGTTTTATGTGTTCTGACTTAGAAAACAGTGGGAAATGTGTTTTATTGACAAAGAAAATGTGTTTTGAGACCCTAAAGTAACTATACACTTCCCTATGTATTTATTTGGACAGTGAAGCTAAAACCTTTTAATTGGCTGTGTGACCCAGCATTTTGGATTTGAGATCAAATGTTTTATAAGAGTCGAAATTACAGAATGTTACCTTTTATTTGAGGGTATTTTCATAAGTATTTGTACAAATTCACTTACAGTGTATTACATTTTGTCAAAAGTTTAGTATTTGGTCCCATATTCCTAGCACGCAATGACTAAATCGAGCTTGTGACTCTACAACTTGTTGGATGCATTTGCAGTTTGTTTTGGTTTGCATGCTAAATTATTTTATTCCAAATTTAAAGGAATGATAAATAATATATTGTGTCATTTTTGAGCCGCTTTTATTGTGAATAAGAGTAGAATCTGTTTCTAGAAACACAGAAGCATCTCAAGGTCCTGGAGTGGCCTAGCCAGTCTCCAGACCTGAACCCAATAGAACATCTTTGGAGGGAGCTGAAAGTCCGTATTGCCCAGCGACAGCCTCCGAAACCTGAAGGATCTGGAGAAGGTCTGTATGGAGGAGTGGGCAAAAATCCCTGCTGCAGTGTGTGCAAACCTGGTCAAGAACTACAGGAAACATATGATCTCTGTAATTGCAAACAAAGGTTTCTGTACCAAATATTAAGTTCTGCTTTTCTGATGTATCAAATACTTATGTCATGCAATAAAATGCTAATTTATTACTTAAAAATCATACAATGTGATTTTCTGGATTTTTGTTTTAGATTCCGTCTCTCACAGTTGAAGTGTATGATAAAAAATTACAGACCTATACATGCTTTGTAAGTAGGAAAACCTGCAGTGTATCAAATAATTGTTCTCCCCACTGTAACTCAAATAATATTTTCATAAAAAGCAAAAACCTTAAAGTGTTACTTTGTTCCCCAGTCTCCCCTTTAATCAAGAGAATGTTAAACTGGGGAAGGGATCCTCCCATGTAAAGGGGAAAATATACACAACTAATGTATTTACAGATCAGATACGCCAGAAGCTTACTATGTACACTACAGCTTCATATAATAAAATAAACGTGATTCTGATGTTACAGTGGCAGTGAGTCTAAAATGTGTTCTTTAAAGCCCACATCTTCATTCCCACCGTCTGGTTTGTATATCCAGTGAACTATCACTCGCTGGGGTTGGTTATTCTGTGACTGTGTGCTATGCTATAAACAGATTTGGGATGGCAGCCGTCCTCCACATTTTCACAGACTTTGGGAGTCTTCAACAAAACTCTCTTGGTCACTCTGAGACACGCTCGCCACAAGCACCAGCAGAACAGCATCCATAGCAATCGTCCCACTTCCAATTTAGGTGTGGATCAGATTGGAGAAAAGTGAGCAGTGAGCAAAGTGCTGCTGTATTGTAAGTATGTTTGTCACAGGAATGATAAAAAACGATGACATGTTGTGTGCTTCTCTGGGAGAAGAGCCAATTACCTGGGGTTTCCCTCTCCAAACTTTACCCCCAGTGGGAGTGGACTTTCATCATCATCTTGTTGGTGGATAGTGTGGGTTAGGCCTGGGTGATGCTCCAATTACTATGACTCCAAGTGACTTTCTGAGAATAGCTAGCTGCTAGCCTCTCACTCTCAGGCTCTCTAGGGACTGTATCCATTAAATCAACTCTAATTTCCAAGCAGTACAACCTAGAAGAAAACACACACATGAACACACTTGAACACACACGCTCTACACGATCACAAGCTCAAACACTCTCAATTCTCACCACAGATGGCAGAAGCCCCATCACTTTCACAAACTCTAGCTGGTTTCTTGGAGAGTTGGCTCGTGTAAATCTGACTGCATGGTTAAGCTTATTATGTAAATACCCAGTCTGTTCACAGTGATGGGAACGTGTGGGCTGGAATCAGGTTATTTTTATACCATGCACTGCGATACTGTCTGTCTGTCTGTCCTACTCTCCCTGGCCAAGCCTAAACAGCCAAGCATCCTTTCCATTATTGATAGTTCTCAAGCTATGGTTAGAGTAACAGGCCGATCAGTGCAATGCCTTATGTCTCCTTTCAAACTTCCTAGAATGAAACCAATGACATAACAGCCGGTCAAATCTTTCTAAGAGACTGATATCTCAATTTCCTCTGTCAGCTGGTCTTGGATGTTGATTGGATGCTGATCCACCGGTTTATATGGCTTGTCTCTTCCTGGAAGACTTGACCAGTGGTGAGGGTGTAAGGCAGTGGGCAAACCCCCCCTTCAGCGTCCTCCCCACCCCCACCCCCAACCCCCCCCCCCCCAAAAAACACAATTCTGCACTAACTGTAATTTTTATTCTGACATTTGGAACAACACAAATAAATAATTATAATATTTAAAACTATATAAATATCAAAAATATGTACAAAAAAAGTAACAAAGACAAATGCTGATTTTGCACTCGAGCATCAATACATTACCCGTCCCCCAACACCGGCAACCAAGAGTCAAGACTAAACCAATTCACCTTGTTAATGTGCAGACTAGTTTTATATTTTTCTTAATGATTTTGCACAAACCAGAAAAAAATGCAACAATATGTCTGTGAAACTATATATTCACAGTATTATGAATAGCATTTCGTAGTGTGACTGATTTGACTAATTCCATTAGTACTGTACAAAGCCAGAGGTGCGCTATTTGATAGATTCCCCCGCTCCCACTACCTCAGGCTTCCGGTGGGGAGACCTGAGGTCAACCTACCCCAGCTCCCCTCCCCATCTCGTACTTCTAAGTGGGAGACCTTCCCAGACAGTAGCCTGCCTAGCTCACAAACTAGAATCAGGGCGCCCACTCTGACAAGGTTAATTGACACACAGTTCCACACGGTGACATGATATCATTGATGTGACGTGCAAATGAGTGATAGAAAACCGATCCCACAAATGTCACCATTCCAATTTTTTTTGTTTGGTCGCCCCGTGCTGCCCCCGGCAAGATGCCGCCCTGGGTGGCTGCCCATGTCGCCTATACCTAAATCCGCCATTGGTGGAGAGTAGCTGCACTGATTATGCTGGGTGTTAGCCTCCAAGCTAATGTTTGTCTTACATCAGGCAGACACGATCAGAATTACATGGACATTGTTTTTCTCCAATGTGGTTGCAAACCTTGTTGGATAAAGTCCCAATACATTTAGATCCATAGATCCTATGAGGGAGATACTGAACTGAGGAACTAGAGTGAAACAGACAGAGAAAAAGAGAGAGTAGAGGGGTAGAGAAAGACAGAGTAAAGGAGAAGGGACAAACAAATTCCAACTACTTGACCTGAGGAGAATGTGGTGCACCTATGAAGCCTACAGCAGGCTTCTGGGCTTTTTTTCATTCATTTCTGGCCCTCAGAAGTAGGAGGAAGCAGAAGGAAGGCTTTGGAGCAGAGCTGCCAATATGACAAGGCTGGGTGAATGAAGAACAGATGCAGATATTACATGTAGAGTCACATTTGGAGAAGGATAGATGGAGGGAGAGCAGAAGAGAGGAAATGAGGGGGGGGGAGGGAGAGAGATTGAAAGGACAGGAGGAGAGAGAGGTTGGAGGTTTGTGGGGCCCTGCCTAGCCCTGGCAGGACTGCACCGTGGGAGGAACAGGGAGAGTGGAGGAGAGAAGCAATGTGTTGGTGGTGGTGGTGGAGCAGGCTAAAGACTCCTCTGAAGATTACAGAGCAGGAAATTAAATGGGAAAAAATAGGATTTGAGAGAAAAAGAGAGACGGGGAAATAGGAGGAAAAGAGAAAGACTGGGAGAGAGGAGGAAAAGAGAGGGACTGGGAGAGAGGAGGAAAAGAGAGGGACTGGGAGAGAGGAGGAAAAGAGAGAGACTGGGAGAGAGGAAGTGGGGAATAGAGAGTAAGATGAAGAGAGGGAGAGAGAGAGAGAGAGAGAAACTAAAGGGGCCTGTGGTGCAGATGGCAGGTAAATTGACTGCTTGTGCTCTAGTTTTAGGATGCCGTGTGGCGTCACTGAACGTCTGGGACACAGACCAGACCATCCATGAGGCTGCTGCACCTGTTCTCTGTTCTGCTGCCTGTGTGTGTGTGTGTGTGTGTGTGTGTGTGTGTGTGTGTGTGTGTGTGTGTGTGTGTGTGTGTGTGTGTGTGTGTGTGTGTGTGTGTGTGTGTGTGTGTGTGTGTGTGTGTGTTCAATACCACCAGCTTGAGATAACATCAAAGACAAATGCACAACTAGAGCAAGCTATCCACTACAGTAAAGAATATGTTCAGTACACTGAACAAGAATAGTGTATAAATGCAACTTGCAACAATTTCCAAGATTTTACTGAGTTACAGTTTATATGAGGAAATCAATAAAATGCTATTGTGTTTGTTGTCCATAGCTTATTCCAGCCCATGCCATAACCCCACCGCCACCATGTGGCACTCTGTTTACAATGTTGACATCAGCAATCCGCTCGCCCACACGGCGTCATACACGTGATCTGCGGTTATGAGGCCAATTGGATGTACTGCCAACATCTCTAAAATGATGTTGGAGTCTGCTTATGGTAGAGAAACATTACATTCTCTGGCAACAGCTCTGGTGGACATTCCTGCAGTCAGCATGCCAATTGCAAAACTCAAAACATGAGACATCTGTGGTATTGCGTGGTGTGACAAAACTGCACATTGTAGAGTGGCCTTTTTTTTCAGCAGCACAAGGTGCACCTGTGTAATGATCATTCAGTTTAATCAGCTTCTTGATGTGCTACACCTGTCAGGTGGACGGATGATCTTGGCAAAGGAGAAATGTACCGGGGGACTATCTTCTATGTACCGGGGGACAGGGTCTGGCTCTCGACCCGAAACCTACCCCTCCGCTTGCCCTTCCGGAAGCTGGGGCCGCAGTGTGTGGGGCCCTTCAAAGTCCTGAGGAGGATAAACGAGGTGTATTATAGACTCCTTCCTATTATCGTATTAACCCCTTGTTTCATGTGTCTCTCCTCAGGCCAGTGGTAGCTGGTCCCCTGCAGGATGGTGAGGTGCCGGAGGTCCCTCCGCCCCCTCTGGACATCGAGGGGTCCCCGGCGTACACGATACGGGCTATTCTGGACTCGAGACGCCGGATGAGGGGCCTGCAGTACCTCGTGGACTGGGAGGGGTAGGGTCCAGAGGAGAGGTGCTGGGTACCGGTGGGGGACATCTTGGACCCGTCACTGTTGAGGGATTTCCATCGCCTCCATCCGGATCTCCCTGCGCCTCGTCCTCCGGGTCGCCCTCGAGGCGGGGGCGGGGTGGGGGGGGGGGGGGTACTGTCACGACTCCTATCGAAGGTGGCTCCCCTTCCTGTTCGAGTGGCGCTCGGCGGTCGTCGTCACCGGCCTACTAGCTGCCACTGATCCCTATTCCCCTTTCTGTTTATTGGTTTCACCTGTTTGTGTTTTAGGCTGATTAGTCAGGCTTTATTTACAAACCAGCAAGTCCGCCTGCGTGCACGTCTGTGAGTTACGGTTTTCCCATTTTCGTGGGTTTTGCTGGACTGTTTAAGTCCCCCGTGTTTGGGGCATTTGTTTTGGTGTGCGCCCTGTGTTTCGTGGGGTTGGCTTATGTTTACCGGTTTTGTGCATTAAAAAGTATAGCACTACCCTGAACTCTCTGCTTCCTGCGCCTGACTTCTCACCCACTACACCCCGGACGTTACAACAACAGACACAACAAGCAAATCTATAGCTTGCATTCCACATTCATCATTGCCTGTTTTCTGCTCATTAATTACACATACTGTAAAAACAAATATGACATTTCTAATGTTGCTTTAACAGTGGGGATTTTTAGCATGTAAGCATTGGTGGGGATAAACTGAAAAAAATAAATAATAATTAGATGCATGCCAGCAAAGCCACTACACAACAGAACAATAAACAATACAGGAAATGCACTATAACGGTGACAAACGGTGCCCACAAACTGTTAGGGCCTACATAAACATGTCCCAACAACAGAGCTTTCTTTTCAGCAGCATGGAGTGAATCCTTTCCACCGCTACACCTGGTTATCAGCCTTATCTGTTAGCAAAACAGTTCATTCAGACTCATTTACTGCCTTTAAAAAAAAACATTGCTGATATTGCTGACTTGTGGTTTCTACTGACAATTGAGATGTACAAACTATGGAATAAGGGAACGATGAGTGGATAAGAGGCAATCCGTAATTTTGATTAAGACATTAATGAATGAGATAAGACGAACGTAGTCAATATAACAATTTGTTCAGCACTTTTGAAATGTACAGAGAAAGAATTCAGAACATGGGCCATTCATACAGTATTCCCCCTGTACCCCAAGTCATAAACAACGATAATAAAGGGGGCATATAAGCAGACAATGAAAGCTCTTACAATATTTGATGATGACATTTCACCACCAAGTCAGAACAGTAGGCTAAGTTATGAGGGGGAAAGGGACCAAACTATTAAGGTTAGGCATATGGGCTACTAACAGCTTACTACACAACATACATACTTCCTTAGCTACAGTATATATATCTTCCTGGCATATTGCATCATTTATGCAGCAGCATACAATACATTTTTGGACTCACTTGAACAATTGTGGACAATTTCTGTCGTGAAACTTTGTCATCAAAGTCTGGCATTCTCTGGTGCTTTCAAGACAACTGGGGACTCTGAAATAAACAAGGTTGAATCATGACGTCTGATCTTTAGGTTGGAGCTCTAGAAAGTGGCCCGAGTTCCCGACTTGGAATTCCGAGTTGGATGACCGTTCAAAACGTATTTTCCCAGTCGGCGCTAGTGTTTTTCAGAGATCCCAATTGTCTTGAACTCACAGAAGTCTAAGATTTCCCAGGTCCAAGTTTCTATTTGTTTTGAACACGGCAGAAGTCGTGCTTGGCCAATGTATTCAACCTTTTCTGGCACATGGTATTGCGGGTGAATGTTTATCGTTAAACCCAGACTTGGACCACACACCCTTTCCACCAAATAGCAGGCAGGGGAAGCAAAATAGGGATTCCTTGGCAAAGCTTGCAGTTAGCCACTAATTCCTTCACTCACTGTTGAATTTGCGATTTCCAACTTGTTGTGTTATGTTTATGTCCAATGGCCAATGAGCACCGATACGTTTTATCTATCATTTCTCTTCGTATGACAAGGATTTGCCAGTACATTGTTGACGTGATTCATGGTGATGACGGCTTGTCAACCTTGCTAGCTAAGACTTTGAAAGTATGATGTTGACATGATCGGTCCAATCAAAACTACGGTAGATGTAATGTGATTTGATGTCATTTTATCTGTAGCCAATGACTTTGAACCTTCTTGGATGGGCACTTCTAACTATGGCAGCAACCAAGGGGGATTGAACTTTCAAGCTCTCCCTGTATATTTTGCGGTGACAGAACACCGAGCACAACTAGAGAAGATGACCAACAACCTAAACTCTGTATTTTCCGCTGGCTACCCCTTCACCACAGAAAGCACTGAGCTAGAATGAAACACCAGAATTTTGGAGCGGTCTTACTCAAGAAAGCAAAACAGAGACCACGTTTGTGTGCGGCTTTATTAACTCAATGTATATATCATTTTGACTTTGTTTGCAAACTGATATGTGACATTTATTAATAACAAAACAATGTAAAAAACAGGCAACAAATATATTTTATTTTTTTTCATAGCTAAACAGGTGGGCCTCACAAGTCCTCAACTGGCAGCTTCATTAAATAGTATCCGCAAAACACCAGTCACAACGTCAACAGTGAAGAGGCGACTCCGGGTTCCTCTGTACAGTGTCTGCGTTCTTTTGCCCATCTTAATCTTTTATTTTTATTGGCCAGTCTGAGATATGGCTTTTTCTTTGCCTCTCCGCCTAGAAGGCCAGCATCCCGGAGTCGCCACTTCACTGTTGACGTTGAGACTGGTGTTTCGCGTGTACTATTTAATGAAGTTGCCAGTTGAAAACTTGTGAGGCGTCTGTTTCTCAAACTAGACACTCTAATGTTTTTGTCCTCTTATTCAGTTGTGCACTGGGGCCTCCCACTCCTCTTTCTAGTCTGGTTAGAGACAGTTTGCTCTGTTCTGTGAAGGGAGTAGTACACAGTGTTGTATGAGATCTTCAGTTTCTTTGTAATTTCTCACATAGAATAGCATTCATTTCTCAGAACAAGAATAGACATGAGTTTCAGAAGAAAGTTACTTGTTTCTGGCCATTTTGAGCCTGTAATCAAACCCATAAATGCTGATGCTCCAGATACTCAACTGGTCTAAAGAAGGCCAGTTTTATTGATTGTTTAATTAGCACAACAGTTTTCAGCTGTGCAAACGTAACTACAAAAGGGTTTTCTAATGATCAATAAGCCTTTTAAAATGATAAACTTGGATTAGCTAACACAACGTGCCATTGGAACACAGGAGTGATGGTTGCTGATAAGGAGCCTCTGTACGCCTATGTAGATATTCCATTTGTAAAAAATCAGCCATCTCCAGCTGCAATAGTCATTTACAACATTAACAATGTCTACACTGTATTTTATGTTATTTTAATGGATGAAAAATGTGCTTTTCTTTAAAAAACAAGGACATTTCTAAGTGACCCCAAACTTTTGAATATTGTGTGCTACTCCAGCGATTACTAGCTGAAACCTTCAAAACAATAATATTTTCCAATTGTATGCTCCCATGGCTCATCTGGTGAATTTGGTCTACTATATTTGTGGGTTCTTTAGATGGTGTATGGATAATTCTCTATGTAGACAAACACTGGGTGGAGACCGATTATCCTTTAGTAGATTTTATGAAGAACCAACTGACCATATCAGGCCACCATAGACATACAAATCACCTAGACCTACAAAACCCCTAGACATACAAAAAAACCTAGACAATACAAAAACTAGCGTACCCACCCTAGTCACACCCTGACCTAACCTAACTTACAGCCATTCATCAACTCACCTACTTCCTGTTCTCTTCCAGCAATTAACTAACACCTGAACAATCGGAATAGAACAAAGTAGTTTGTAGGTATTCTAGATAATAAATTACCATTACAATTCCCAGCAACTGATTAATCGTATTTTAGAACTACACATTTAGAAAGCAATAACATCTCCCACAAAACAAGTCTACAAACAGAATATAATGATTTTTAAAAATTATTGCAGGCTATCCTGCTAAAGTTATACACCATTCAGTTTCAGCGGATTTCAACCATTGTGTCACGTTCGTTATAAGGATCGGACCAAGGTGCAGCGTGGTAGGCGTACAGTCTTATTTAAAGAATGAAACACTGAACAGACTAACAAAATAACAAACCGTGAAGCTATACAAACGAGTGCTGACAGGTAACTACACATAGACAAGATCCCAAAAACACCAATGGGAAATGGATACCTAAATATGATCCCCAATCAGAGACAACGATAAACAGCTGCATCTGATTGGGAACCATATCAGGCCACCATAGACATACAAATCACCTAGACCTACAAAAACTCTAGACATACAAAACAAACCTAGACAATTCAAAAACTAGCGTACCCACCCTAGTCACACCCTGACCTAACCAAAATATAAAGAAAACAGAGATATCTCAGGTCAGGGCGTGACACATTGGCTCATATGAAATCAGCAACATAATCTCTCAACACAATAACAAGGATGAAAGAGCAATGTTATGCAGATGTTTGTGAAGGCTTTAGATTGAGTCTCTCTGCCCATTTATTGCTGCTGCACACACACACACACACACACACACACACACACACACACACACACACACACACACACACACACACACACACTGTGTACAACAAGACCCCCAAGGGGGAGGCCAGGCAAATTGAAACCTCATCAACAGAACTAATGGTGTCGAGGCTCCCCTCGCCACCCTCTACCTACTCTCTGGTTGTTTTTTCTCCATCACATTTGACTCTAAGTGGAAAATCATTGGTCTGCTTCATTAAACTAGATTCAAATCAAAATCAAAAGTCAAATCAAATGTATTTGTCACATGCGCCAAGTACAACAAGTGTAGACTTTACCGTGAAATGCTTACTTACAAGCCCTTTCCCGACAATGCAGAGTTAGAAAGTAAGACAAATTTGCTAATTAAGAAAGGAAATCGTAACACAATGAAATAACAATAACGAGGCTATATAACAAGGAGTACCGGTACCGAGTCAATATGCAGGGGTACGAGGTAGTTGAGGTAATTGAGGTAATATGTACATGTAGGTAAGGGTGAAAGTGATCAGGATAGATAATAAACAGAGTAGCAGCAGCATATGTGAAGAGTGTGAAAGAGTGTGACATCAATATCAAATCAAATCGTATTAGTCATATGTGCCGAATACAAAAGGTGTTGACCTTACCGTGAAATGCTTTCTTACGAGCCACGAACCAACAATGCAGTTAAAAAAAATATGGATAAGAATAAGAAATAAAAGTAACAAGTAATTAAAGAGCAGCAGTAAACTAACAATAGCGAGACTATATACAGGGGGTACAGGTACAATGCGTGGGGGCACCGGTTAGTTGAGTTAATACTGTATGTATATGTAGGTAGAGTTATTAAAATGACTATGCATAGATGATAACAACAGAGAGTAGCAGTGGTATAAAAGAGGGGGGGGGATGCAAATAGTCTGGGTAGCCATTTGATTAGATGTTCAGGAGTCTTATGGCTTGGGGGTAAAAGCTATTTAGAAGCCTCTTGGACCTAGACTTGGCGCTCCAGTACCGCTTGCCGTGCAGAAGCAGAGAGAAGTCTATGACTAGGGTGGCTAGAGTCTTTGACAATTTTTAGTGCCTTCCTCTGACACCACCTGGTATAGAGGTCTTGGATGGCAGAAAGCTTGGCCCCAGTGATGTACTGGGCTGGTTGCACTACCATCTGTAGTGCCTTGCGGTCGGAGGCCAAGCAGTTGCCATACCAAGCAGTGATGCAACCAGGATGCTCTTGATGGTGCAGCTGTAGAGCCTTTTAAGGCTCTGAGGACCCATGTCAAATCTTTTCAGTCTCTTGGGGGGAATAGGTTTTGCCCTCTTCACGACTGTCTTGGTGTGCTTGGAACATGTTAGTTTGTTTTTGATGTGGACACCAAGGAACTTGAAGCTCTCAACCTGCTCCACTACAGCCCTGTCGATGAGAATGGAGGTGTGCTTGGTCCTCTTTCACCTGTAGTCCACAATCATCTCCTTTGTCGTGATCACGTTGAGGGAGAGGTTGTTGTCCTGGCACAACACGGCCAGGTCTCTGACCTCCTCCCTATAGGCTGTCTCGTCGCTGTCGGTGATTAGGCTTAGGATTATATATGCATATGTGTGTGTGTATGTGAGCGTATGTAGTGTGTGAGTGTGTGCGATGGAGTGTCAGTGTAATATGTGTGAATGTGTGGGTAGAGTTCCGTGAGTTTGCATAGAGCCAGTGCAATAGAGTCAGTTAAACAAAATAAATGGCTCAATAGAAAATAGTCCGGGTAGCCATTTGATGAACTGTTCAGCAGTCTTATGGCTTGGGGGTAGAAGCTGTTCAGGAGCTTTCTGGTCCCAGACTTGGCGCTCCGGTACTGCTTGCCGTGCAGTAGCAGAGAGAACAGATAGACTTGGGTGGCTGGAGTCTTTGCCAATTTTTAGGGCCTTCTTCTGACACTGCCTGGTAAAGAGGTCCTGGATGGCAGGGAACTTGGCCCCAGTATAGTTGCCATACCAAGCGCGGGGGGGGGGGGGGGGGGGCAATAGTAATTTTAACTCCACTTAGATTGTTGTGTACATTTTCTTCTTCAATGCAAATATTGTACAGATCCTTGGGACTGTGACATTGTGTGTTTGCATATACATACACGTAACTATTGTACTGCTCTGGATAAGAGCGTCTGCTAAATGACTTAAATGTAAATGTAAATGTACAGTAAGCAAGCTGACACGTCTCCTTTCATCTAATATCACATTTAGCTTGTCATTGCCCTCTGGTGGACTTGACAAACAACAACGTACAGTGCATTTCCTCGGCTTTTATCATAGCCTACTACTGTACAATCACGGTGTATACATCCCAAATGGCACCACTATTCCCTACATAGTGCACTACTTTTAACCAAATCCACATGGCTCCTGGTCAAAAGTCGTGCACTATAAAGTGAATAGTGTCATTTCAAATACAACCACATATAAGATGTATATGCTGGGCTGTCACGGACTATACGGAAGTCATTCAACAAGAAACATTTCAACATTAGCTATTTAAAAAGTGTACAGAGAACATCTGAAATGAAAGTGTTGCTGCTTGACAGTAGCCTAGTGTTAAAATGTTTAAAAACCTTTTTCTGTAAGAGCATCAATGGAACGGGCAACATGTAGGCTAATAACATGTAATAATGAGTGAAATAGGTCGCCTGTGCAATTATATAGGCTAATCATAATCGAAAGCTTCATCGTCATTATCATCATCATCATCAACAACCTTCAGCAACCACCGATGTTATGGGCAACACAGACTCTGTCATACTGGTTTGGTTAAGGTAGCACGTTTGTGTTTGGCCCCAGGAATAACAACCTCGGGCTCCTTTATCGCCTCCCTTTTCCACCACTGTCCATAAGGTACGATATAGCGATGATATAGTTTGGTATATGATCCAAGATTCCGTGACGCTCTGAGCCGCGCAGGCTCCAAAATGGGAGTGTTATAATATGCGGCTCTGATGGGGGTTCGGAGAGAGAGCGCAGGCGCAGTCATCCGAGTTATGGTTGAAAACTAGCAGCTATGCCGCGCAGTGTAGGACCCCAGCTAAATGTGTCTGACAACAGCGTTAGAGGTGGATCCACTGAGGAGAACTGAGCAGTGGACAAATAAAACGGAACATCTGCAAAACAATTGCGAATTATTGTCTTCTCCGGATAACTTCCTCTTCAACCCTCGACGAGCCGAGGCGACGATCATTCTTTCCCCGGGCATGCGAGAGAGATACCGTCACCGCCAATGTTCCTCCTAGCCTCCGCCTGAGACGCCAGGGATTTACTCCTTGTCCGTTTGTTTTGATTGACTATTAATAAAACAAGCAGAAACAATTAAGGGGCTTCATTATGATTTTGTTAGCATTTCACACTAGAAGACGTTTGAATAGCTTTTATTTAGGGACGTTGTGCTTGCAATTCTTGCTGTGGATTTATGTGCCGTGAATGGAGAGGAACAACCGTTCAGCGTAGAGGTAAGAATGGGAACGGGGTACTGCTAGCTTTTTTTCACTGGTGGTTTATGCATAATAATTCCTAGTTACCAAGATAAATATGATCATAATGCATGCCATTTTATGCCTGGGTTTTTGAACAAGAACCGCTTATGAGCCCTCCATGCTTTAGGGATGAAGTTGAATTTAGCTTCAACAGCAGACCTCTTTGTGAGTGTTTACGAGGTGCGAACTAGACAGGCTACAACAGTACTGTTCCATTCTGTCCACCTTTCCTTCACACTATTACTATTTTAGACGTGGAAATGTGCCTATAGCCATATGTTAGGCAATTTTAGAAGCAAAGCATGCTTCTATGGTTCAATGGTTGTTGTTAAATACATCCAGCTGATATATCTGGTCACTAACTTTGAACATTGATTGGAATGGTATTATAATGAACTGAGATCTAATTTGTGATTATGTATCCTAATTCAAATATGACTTGTATTTTCATAACGTAGCACCATGGGCTATTGGCTCATTTGGTGATGCCATTGTGATGTCCCACACAACCCAAGGCAAATAAGAATGGGATTTAGAGAACATTTATTTCAACTCCCCACTTTACAGATCACGATCTTAATTTGATTACCCTGTTGTAGGAGAAATGTCCTGCAACACAGGAAATGTTACACTTGCAGTATATTTGAGGTTTTAAAAAAGGCTTCGGAAGTTTGTAATTTCCACTTGAAATTTGAGACTTCATTTTCCCCCGATGAAAAATGTATCAACTCCTACAAAAATGTCCAATAATTATAATCCACATAATAATTCAGATTTTCAGTTGATGCCGGATTATTTTCCTGCTGTAGTAGCAAACAGGATACATCGGTAGCCTACATATCTAATGGTCAACTATTTATCCCATTGGTTTAACTGCTCGACGCATTTGTCTGTTAATATATGTTGTTTCAAAACCTAGCAAGGGAGTGCTTTGTGCATGCTGTAGCCTAATCATTTATTTCAACCTTATAACGGGGTAATGCATTGTTATAACGCGTTTACAGTAGGCTATAGGCCTACGCAGCCTGGTTTGTTTCTGATGTTACACAAATGTTTCTGTAAATATCACAAATCAATCAAATAAACACAAAAACATAGCCTTCTTTCAAAAGGTTCACGTCTCCCTGCACCGGGTGCTCATAAAAAGTTCAAAATTATTGCCCACTATCACTGTCAGTATTCTGAGAAGAGGGCGGTGCCAGCTGAAGTTTGGCCGGCACTCCCTAAAATTAAAGGAGGGTGTGGTAAAGTCAAAGTCCGTGCCAAAAGTAGACTTTCTTTATAACATGTGTGCCAAAACTATAAAACATGTATAGAGTCAAATGTTAATAGTCAATTCTAGGATGAGTGAACAAATGGCTCTGTCATTCCTTTGCAATTGAATGGACATAATCCCATTACCAAGCATTTACCCATATACTTACATATAGGATGAATTATAGGATTTCTATGCATTTGGCATGTTAACACTGCTAATAGAAGATTTACATCCACATGACTTGCAAGCCCAACATATACAAACCTGTGAAGATGAAAAACAGATGCTACCGGTCATGCAGTAATAGATGTCAAAGCCAACATGACAAGGGGGCTGCCCCCCCCCCCCCCCCACCTCATGGTTGCATTCCAAATGGCACCCTACTCCCTACATAGGCCACTACTTATGACCAAAGCCCTCCCTATGGGCCCTGGTCAAAAGTGGTGCACTTTAAAGGGAACGGGGTGCCATTTAGGAAGCAGACATGTCTTGGTGCACGGTCAAAAGCATAGCCAGGAGCCTGAAAGTGAAGAACCTTGATCATTGTGATCTGGCTTCAGATCAGATCAGATGGCTGAGAGCATATTGTAATGCAAATACGTTGAGCTTTCAGTCCCTTCTTTCTGCCGTCAGTGCATGGAGAGAAGGCTAACAGATCAACTGCATTATAAAGCAGGAAGGAAATGTTTGTCATTCCACAGCAAAATACATTTGTGTGACCTTACAAAGCTCAATAGGTATATTATTCTATTTGCACTAAGATGAAACCTTTTCCTTTGTTGAACATTCACAACACAATGAATGGGCATTGGAATATAAACTCATACAGTGTAGAGTGAACGAGAACCAAAATACTATGATTCATATCCCTAAATCCCTCTGATACTAAAAAATGGTTGTTGGTCTGGTGTACTGTGGTGAATCTGTGTGGTTTGGTCAGTACAGGGTGGGTCTGGCAGCCTGTCTCTCCTGCAACTCTTTATACACACACACATACACACACACACACACACACACACATAGGTCACAGAGGACAATAAAAGATGGCGGTTGACATAAACCTGCTGCTCTGTAATTGGTGGTCAGACTATTTTCAAGAGAAATTCTCACTGGGTTTGGAGGAGAGTTTAATAATGGTCCCAATGTCCTGTATCTGATTGGTTGTTAGTTGAGAGTCCTATAACCCCAGAGAGGCCTGAACTTGAACTTGCTCACTTCTTCTCCAATGCAGCAGGCATTGTACAGTATTTATTTTGCCGAGCATTTTTGAACATTTTCACTCTTTTGGTCCGTCTCCCACTCTGCTAAAAAGCCATTTCCCCCACATTAGTCTGCCCTTGTTATAATGGAAGAGAGAGAACCAAATGATGTCGTTTATTTTTTTTATGGTTTCGTGTCTTTTCAAGTGGCATGTTTCCCAATGGGTAATCAAACATATGTGCGGAGGAGACATCATTAACGTTTGTGATGGACAAAGGAAGCATTGGGTACTGTGTCTGTCAGTAAAGTGAAGTATCTAGTGGTACATTATTGTTATGCATGTAAACCAAACTAGAACTATAGACACATAGTAATTAC
Source organism: Oncorhynchus nerka (assembly GCF_034236695.1). Lineage (NCBI taxonomy): Eukaryota > Metazoa > Chordata > Actinopteri > Salmoniformes > Salmonidae > Oncorhynchus > Oncorhynchus nerka. The sequence continues at coordinate 28,559,762 of NC_088417.1, forward strand.
AGTGAGACAATGGATTTTTAAGCTTCCCTGTCTGTGTCTGGGACTGGTAAGGTATAGACATGTATAAGAATCATTCCTCTGACTGTAGGCTACAGTACCACAGTGATGTTATCTGGGTTGTATTCACTAGGCACGAAACGGAAGCAAAAGGGCCAACATGGGGAGGGACTACCTGAACTTGACCAATAACAAACGGTTGTTTTCATTTTCTGTTGCAAAGCATTTGCCACAGTGTCCAGTAATGAATATGACCCTGGTGGAGAGAGACTAAAAGGAATCAGAGTGTACTGATCCAACAAGCATACACGTCATTGCCTTACGTGAAACAACTTTACTACAAACTACCAGTAAGGTTCAACTAGTAAAGCTGAACTACTTTATGTTCAAGGTCGTTGTTTCTCTGTAGAGTAAATGGCAAAAAAATCGAATTGCTGGCATGGTACTTGATATATTTTGCCCTCTACTCTATGGTATATTTGTGTGTGTGTGTGTGTGTGTGTGTATGTGTGTGTGTGCGTGTGTGTATATATATTGTATACATTGACAGAATCAAGTTCAAGGCAGCATTTCCATTCGCTCTCATTCAGCACTTGTTTCTTTACATTTTATAACTGTAGTCATACAAAAAGACCCGATTTTTCCTGGAAATGAAGACGACATTATTCAATAACCACAGCTGTAACCTTTACAGTGCCTCCGGTAAGTATTCAGACCCCTTGGCTTTATCCACATTTTGTTATGTTACAGACTTATTCTGAAATGGATTAAATAAACATGTTGTCCCTCATCAATCTACACACAGTACCCCAATGACAAAGCCAAAACAGTAGTTTCCCCCCGCTAATTTCTTACAAATAAAAAACTGAAATGTCACATTTACATAAGTATTCAGACCCTGTACTTTGTTCAAGTCCATTTGGCAGCAATTACAGCATTGAGTCTTCTTGGGTATGACGCTATAAGCTTGGCACACCTGTATTTGGGGAGTTTCTCCCATTCTTCTCTGCAGATCCTCTCAAGCTCTGACAGGTTAGATTGGGAGCGTTGCTGCACAGATATTTTCAGGTCTCTCCAGAGATGTTTGATCTGTTCAAGTCTGTGCTCAGGCTGGGCCACTCAAGGACATTCAGAGACTTGTCCCAAGGCCACTCCTGCATTGTCTTGGCTGTATGCTTAGGGTCGTTGTGCTGTTGGAAGGTGAACCTTCGCCCCAGTCTGAGGCGCTCTGGAGCAGGTTTTCATCAAGGATCTCTCTGTTGTTTGCTCCATTCTTCTTTCCCTCGATCCTGACTAGTCTCCCAGTCCCTGCCGCTGAAAAACATTCCCACAGCATGATGCTGCCACCACCATGCTTCACCGGTTGGGATGGTGCCAGGTTTCCTCCAGACTTGACGCTTGGCATTCAGGCCAAAGAGTTCAATCTTGGTTTCTTCAGACCAGAGAATCTTGTTTTTCATGGTCTAAGAGTCTTTAGATGCCTTTTGGCAAACTCCAAGCGGGCTGTCATGTGCCTTTTACTGAGGAGTGGCTTCCGTCTGGCCACTCTACCATAAAGGCCTGATTGGTGGAGTGCTGCAGAGATGGTTGTTCTTCTGGAAGGTTATTCCATTTCCACAGAGGAACTCTAGAGCTCTGTCAGAGTGACCATCGGGTTCTTGGTCACCTCCCTGACCAAGGCCCTTCTCCCCCGATTGTTCAGTTTGGACGGGCGGACAGCTCTAGGAAGACTATTGGTGGTCCCAAACTTCTTCCATTTAAGAATGATGGAGGCCACTGTGTTCTTGGGGATTTAAATTCTGCAGAAAAGCCTTTTGGTACCCTTCTCCAGATCTGTGCCTCAACACAATCCTGTCTAGGAGCTCTACGGACAATTGCTTCAACCTCATGGCTTGGTTTTTGCTCTGACATGCACTGTCAACTGTGGGACCTTATATAGACAGGTGTGTGCCTTTCCAAATCCTGTCCAGTCAATTGAATTTACCACAGGTGGACTCCAATCAAGTTGTAGAAACATCTCAAGGATGATCAATGGAAACAGGATGCACCTGAGCTCAATTTCAAGTCTCTTAGCAAAGGGTCTGAATACAGTCTTTATGTTTTTATTTTTGTATACATTTGTAAACATTTCTAAATACCTATTTAAGCTTTGTTATTATGGGGTATTGTGTGTTGATTGCTGAGGATAGTTTTTTTTATTTAATCCATTTTAGAATAAGGATGTAACATAACAAAATGTGGGAAAAGTCAAGGGGTATTTACCGAAGGCACTTTATGCTTACAGACGTACACTGAGGCAATATAACCTTGTGAGCCCACTATCTGGCACTCCACATCTAGCATACAGTGGTTTCCCTCAGCGGGGAATCAGGTGTAAAACTGTTGCATGATTAGTCACAAAGGGTTTGAATTACACCAAGAAAATTAAACACAGAAATCACCCCAGAGAGAGAATAGAATATAGAGATGAAGTATACCTACTGTACCTATACTGTACTATTTCTGATAGAAATAAACTATGAAATCAACAATGACCTTACACCTCAATACAATAGCAAGTGTCTTTGAATACAATGCAATAATTAGCACAAACAGTTAGCCAGCTATGCCAATCTCAGTCCCACATGCTAAATATCTAGCATGGGGTATGATGTGTTGTCACTAGGACTCACAACATAGGCACAAGTGTAACGACAGAGCCCATTCCTAACATGACTCATGTTACCAGTTGGCATGCCCTGCCTGGGAGGCCTGGCTGACTGAATAATTGAAAGCGGGTGGTGTGTGTGTGTGTGTGTCTCTGTGTGTGTGTGTCTCGTACTGCCAGCGGCCAACAGTGTTAGGATGACTCCATGGTGGGACCGAGGCCAATGCTGAGGTCTGTACTAATGGCTGCTCAATGGTCAGGGCAGGGGCTGCTTGGTTTGGTGTGTGTTTATTTGTCCAGTCCCCTCACCACACCTCTCGCTCTCTCTCTGTCTCCCTCTCTCTCTCTCTCTCTCTCTCTCTCTCTCTCTCTCTCTGCCAGCCCCCCTTGCTCTCTCTCTGCCCCCCCCCTCTCTCTACTTCCTGCTCAAACCTTTCTCTCTTTCATTATTCTCACTTCCATTATCTATCATCCACTCTACTGCTCACACACGCTGCATCTCTCTGAGACTTCATAGGCATACATTGATAGAGGTTGTGGTTAGTAGCAGTTCTGTGAGCTATTAAATCTTTAATGATGCTGAAGAGTCCGGTGTTAGTTAGGGTAGAGTCACACTGTCACAGGCGATGCTGTCTGTAGTCGTCACCAGCAGTAGGCCTGTCGTGTGTTTTCAGTACTATCCATTGTCGTGGGAACATGTCACTGTGAGACAGAGCCATTACGCCACAGATAGAACAAGGCGCCAGATGTTTCACCGGATGTATACATCTGAAGCATCCGGACAGGTATTTCCACTCCCGACCAAATATGGTGATGAGAGGAAGCCCAGGTGCCGGCAGTGGGAGAGTATGTAGCGAGATGGAACTGGGCCGACATTCTGCACATTTTGGCATCTAAGAAAAGCCTGATCTCAATACAGTTTTCTGTTCCCAAAACTAGAATCTCTGACAAACAGAGAGCACTACGTTTTGTAGACTTTACCCTTTGCCAAAGTTTTAAAAAGTTGTTTACAAGGAGAGCACGGGTGGATTGAGTTATCACGTGCACTTCACGGAGTAGGCATTCCCTAGCGGAAGTATGCAAATGCATAATAGAACGCGCCAATAGGATCTCGCTGGCTCGCGCTTGGCTCTGCCCACCTCCTTGCTTGTTCTGCCCACTATCACTCATTTGCTCCCGTTGAAAACGACACAGATGAACTAGTTGTAAAATATCTTTGATTACGCTATCATTTACCTAATAGTAGTTGGATTTGTGTGTCTACATCCTTTTTTTTTTTAAAGAACAAAGCCTAGAATTTCAGAAGTGATAGAGCGCTAAACATTTAGTCACTATTTCAGAATGTCCACTTTCAAAGAGGAACAGGAAATAATCATTAGTATCGCTGGTGTCATGACCACATTGTGATATTTGTTGAAATTGGTCCCAATAGGGCTACAGCCTAAGTGCTCGGAGCGATCCGTGTACTTAGCGATCTCTTCAATGGGTGGCAGGTGGGTCAGGCTGTGTTGCCTTGGCGACCCTGGGTAAGGTTGGCACTACTTGCTGGTCGGTTGGCGTGTGTCCTACTGGATTATTCAAGCAGGCCGAGGCGAGGGTGAGAAATCGAGGAGCAGAGAGGTGACGTCAGCTACCCCAAGAGGCCGGTGTCATGTTCTGAAATGTCATTTGTTAAAAGGCAGTCTGCATGAGAATATCTGTTTACGATCTAAAGACGGATCACAGCCACACGGCAAGAAAGTCATCATCTCTCTTAGAGTCACACTATTGTTATTTTACTGCTACTCTTTAATTATTTGTTACTTTTATTTCTTATTCTTATTTGGGGGGGGTTATTTTATTATTAGAATTCTTTTGAAACTGCATTGTTGGTTAAGGGCTGGTAAGTAAGAATTTCACTGTAAGATCTACACCTGTTGTATTCGGAGCATGTGACAAATAGAATTTGATTTGATTTGATATACCAGCCATGTGCACTGTTTGTTGACAGCCACTGTCCCAGAAGCATGTTGCTATGGCTACCTCCTCTTCTTGGAAGTGTGTGTCTCTTCTCTAATGAAGTATTCCCACTGCCTTAAAGGTTAGCCTTTGATTTCCTGGCCAGGCTAATTAGTGAGCCTGCATGATGTGGCGCTAGCTCGTTATCTAGCGATCCACTGACACTACCCAGCTGGGACAGGCACAGGAAGTTCATATGAGTTCAGCACTGAGGTGACCAACACACATACACTGACAGAGGAGGTACTGAGGTGACCAACACACAGACACTGACAGAGGAGCTACTGAGGTGACCAACACACAGACACTGACAGAGGAGCTACTGAGGTGACCAACACACAGACACTGACAGAGAAGCTACTGAGGTGACCAACACAGACACTGACAGAGAAGCTACTGAGGTGACCAACACACAGACACTGACAGAGAAGCTACTGAGGTGAACAACACAGACACTGACAGAGAATCTACTGAAGTGACCAACACAGAGACACTGACAGAGAAGCTACTGAGGTGACCAACACACAGACACTGACAGAGGAGCTACTGAGGTGACCAACACACAGACACTGACAGAGAAGCTACTGAGGTGACCAACATACAGACACTGACAGAGAAGCTACTGAGGGGACCAACACACAGACACTGACAGAGGAGCTACTGAGGTGACCAACACACAGACACTGACAGGAGCTGAGGTGACCAACACACAGACACTGACAGAGGTGAGGTGACCAACACACAGACACTGAGGGGACAGACTGACAGAGCTACTGAGGTGACCAGACACTGACAGAGGAGCTACACAGACACTGACAGAGAAGCTACTGAGGTGACCAACATACAGACACTGACAGAGAAGCTACTGAGGGGACCAACACACAGACACTGACAGAGGAGCTACTGAGGTGACCAACACACAGACACTGACAGAGGAGCTACTGAGGTGACCAACACACAGACACGGACAGAGAAGCTACTGAGGTGACCAACACACAGATACTGAGAGTCAAGAGTTGCCCATTCCGATTCTATTGAACACAGTTGTTTGGGCCTACAAGCTTGATCATTATCGAGTTAGGAAGAGGAGGACAGGGAGAGAAATACTAGTATATTGAGTGGGAGCCTGTCTGACATGAAAAGCCAAACGCCTGTGCTTTAGTCCTGCACCCTTACATAGACACCGGTGCTAGGACACCAGATCAAGGGGAGAATGAATACTGTATATAAATGAGAAAGGAGACACGCATGTAACACTCATCATTTGCTCTCTCTGCATCTGCCCGTGCTCTTGCGAGATTCAAATAGTTGAAGTGGTGTCATAGTGTTTAAGACAGAAGAGAGACATGACTGGACGACCGTACAAAGGAACAGTAAATGACTGACGGTGGTACATCCAACCGTCTCCCCCCTCGCCGCCCTCCCTTCCTCTTCCCTTCTAATGCTAAAGGGTTATGTGATTGTCATGGTTATTGTCCCACAGGGAGATGGGGGAACCACGACAGAGCTGATCCCTCTAAATCAATCTGTCTATGTTGATGGATCTGGCAGATGGCTGTAGAATGTAGCTGGTACGATGGCTGGTTTGACAGGAACACAAGCTTTACGTGTCCACATTTTACTTCCCTGGTCTTTGTCCCAAATGGCACCCTTTGCACTGTACTCTTAGAAAGAAAGGTGCTATCTGGAATAGAGGTCGACCGATTAATCGGAATGGCCGACTAATTAATGGCCGATTTCAAGTTTTCATAACAATCGGTAATCGGCATATATATATTGCAATCCACGAGGAGACTGACCACCTGTTACGCGAATGCAGGCAGTAAGGAGCCATGGTAAGTTGCTAGCTGGCATTAAACTTCTCTTATAAAAAACAATATTAACATAATCACTAGTTAACTACACATGGTTGATGATATTACTTGTTTAACTAGCTTGTCCTGCGTTCCATATAATCAATGTGGTACCTGAAATTGTGTCACTTCTCTTGCGTTCTGTGCAAGTAGAGTCAGGGTATATGCAGCAGTTTGGGCCGCCTGGCTTGTTGCGAACTGTGTGAAGACCATTTCTTCCTAACAAAGACCGTAAATAATTTGCCAGAATTTTACATAATTATGACATAACATTGAAGGGTTTGCAATGTAACAGTAATATTTACACCTACGGTTGCCACCCGTTCGATAAAATACGGAACGGTTCCGTATTTCACTGAAATAATAAATGTTTTGTTTTCGAATGATAGTTATTAATGACCTAAGGCTCATATTTCTGTGTGTTTATTATGTTATAATTAAGTCTATGATTTGATATTTGATAGAGCAGTCTGACTGAGCGGTGGTAGGCAGCAGCAGGCTCGTAAGCATTCATTCAAACAGCACTTTCCTGCGTTTACCAGCACCTCTTCGCAATGCTTGAAGCACAGCACTGTTTATGACTTCAAGCCTATCAACTCCGGAGATTAGGCTGGCATTACTAAAGTGCCTAAAAGAACATCCAATAGTCAAAGGTCTATGAAATACAAATGGTATAGAGAGAAATAGTCGTATAATAACTACAACCTAAAAGTTCTTAACTGGAAATATTGAAGACTCATGTTGAACGGAACCACCAGCTTTCATATGTTCTCATGTTCTGAGCAAGGAACTTAAACGTTAGCTTTTTTACATGGCACATATTGCACTTTTACTTTCTTCTTCAACACTGTGTTTTTGCATTATTTAAATAAAATTGAACATGTTTCATAATTTATTTGAGACTAAATTGATTTTATGTATGTTAAAATGGAAGTGTTCATTGTTCATTCAGTATTGTTGTGATTGTCATTAAAACAAATACATATGTATATAAATCTGCCGATTAATCGGTATCGGCTTTTTTTGGTCCTCCAAATAATCGGTATCGGTATCACCGTTGAAAAATCATAATCGGCAGACCTCTAATCTGGAACCTAAAAGGTTTCTTCAGCGGTCCCCATAGGAGAACCCTTTGAAGAACCCTTTTTGGTTCCAGGTAGAACTATTTTGGTTCCAAGTAGAACCATTTACACAGAGGGTTCTACATGGAACCCAAAAGAGTTCTACCTGGAACCAAAAAGGCTTTTACAAGGAACTAAAAGGGGTTCTCCTATGGGGACAGTCGAAGAACAGTTTTGTAACCCTTTTTTCTAAAAGGCCCCTATGGGCCCTGGTCAAAGTTAGTGCACTAAATAGGGAACACGGTGTCATTTGGGACACAAGCATTGACTTCTGGCAAGATTTTTAAATAGGTTAATGCTTAAGTAGCCTACATAGCCTAGCCTAATTCAAAGACACAACTATCATAATAGAAATTTTAACAAGACAATTTTTGTTTTTGTTGACAATGTGTTACTGTAATCCCTTGGGCTATATCATAATTGTGACTGTGAGCCCCAGTTTTCTAAAATACTAATTCAGCTTTCTGCAACACTTGTGCTTTTAGATAAGAAAGTTTGTTCTCATAGCCTGAAAGCACATTTTTCACAATGCTAACGGCCAAGGCTACACTTTATTAGCTTCTGAACTAAGAGCTGTGTGTTAGGGGACTTGATTTCATCCCAAAAGACACACTATTCCCTATTTAGTGCACTACTTTTGACCAGGGCCCTATGGGTGCTGGTCAAAAGTAGTGCACAAAATCGGGAATAGGGTGTCATTTGGGATGTGGATGCCTCACAATATATACAACTCCAACGCAGATGTTTGTTGTTTTGGTTTATTTATAGCTTTTACATTTGACATAATACTCCTCCACACAGAACACATTCTTCTGGAACAGCACATCGACAGTGGTACAACCACATTTTTCCAAATCAAAGCGATTCCCTGCTGAGCATTGAAATATATGTATATTTTAATTCCTAGCCAAACAATTGAGCCCCTTTTGACTCACAGGAAACAAAGTGATAGCGCTTGTGAATAGCGGTGGCGTTGTTTACCTAATGTCTAAACGGTGCACTTCTCATCCTAATTTCTGTTATACCCCCCGAAGCACCAGAAAAGTGCTGGGACAGCACAATCATAGATAGTCTTTTACTGTAACAGCTTCCATGTCGTCCAGGAGCTGTGGTCGAAGTGCAAGGAGAGAGAGAGAGCGGGGGGGAGAAAGAGCGATAGGGAGAGGGAGAGAGAAATAGGGATTGAGAGGGAGAGAGATGTGCAGAGAGAGAGCGGGAGGGGGGGGGAAGAGCGATACGGAGAGGGAGAGAGAAATAGGGATTGAGAGGGAGAGAGCGGGAGGGGGGAGATGTGCAGAAGAAAAAGGACAGATAGAGAAAGAGAGATACTCTATAGTACATTTCTCAGGGCCTGCAGATGGATCGATCCTTGTCTCATGAGTGTATAATCTGCTGATTATCATGTGTACCTGAAAGCTGAGGGTTGTGGCTTTCCAATACACTAGCAAGTTATAAAACGCAACGTTCACTGAATTCGATGATCAGTCTATTTGCGTTGTTTTCCTTATTGGGTATTGTACAGTACAGTGTGTCTGTTTCTGTGTATTTATAGGTGGTGTCTAGTGTCATTACCTGACTAGTTCACTAGGAATCACACTGGACTGTAATCTAGCCTCTGTCCCCCCCAGGGGCCGTTTCAGCCCTGAGAATAACTGACACACGGCGTATGTGTTATCGTCCCCTCGCATAGAGAGGGAAAGTTGGAGAGAATAGGCGAGGTTGAAGACGAGGAGAGAAAGGCCCAAAGGACAGATGGAGAAGAGCGAGAGAGAGAGAGAGACACCTTTAACAGCTCCCTGTGTTTTAACCCCTGCGTGGACAAATAAGAACATGACAGAAAATATCGAAAGAAAGAAAGAGGTCATCTATATAAGACATCTCCCTCTCCCCCAGGCTTTTCTGGGTCCCGGTCAAAAGGAGTGCAGATCATAGGGAATATAGAATAGGGTGACATTTGGGACTCTATCCAGCAGGAAGAACACAGAGAGGTGATGAGGTGGTGGAGGTGCAGGGATGTGGAAGGACTGATGACATGTCTAGTTCACACGGAATCCTATCCTGAAAGGCTCCCTCTCTCTCTCTGTGTGTGTGTGTGTGTGTGTGTGTGTGTGTGTGTGTGTGTGTATGCAAGGGTGTGTGTGATTCAGGAGGAGCAGTGGGGCAGAATAAGCCCTCTCAACAGCTCAATGTCTGATGTAGCGAGTGCTCTGTGGAACGTAAACTAGCCTGCATACTTCACACTCTATTACAGATCACTACCGTCCTGAAGCATGGAGCAGCTGGCATTATCCCTCACGTTAGGTCTGGTTCGAATAGAACAATATCGTAGCGTGTGAGTCTTGCTAAGGTCAGCGGTGGGTTGATGCAGGTTGAGACTGAATGTGAGGAGGATGACAACTGTTGGAGGTCTGTCCCATTGTCTGTCTGTCACATTCGCCGCTCTTCGCTGGTCTCTCTGTCTTCCTGGATGTGAGTGTGGCCGTATGCATACGGTACGGTACTAGTCCTATGTGCTTTCCTGTGATGAATCAGAGCAATCGCAAGGCTTCAACCTAGTCTTTGCTCTATTCCCCTGGCTCCTCTCCTCGTCTCTCCTCTTCTCACACCATTTCTCCACACAGCAGTTTGACAGCTGCCATGTAGAAGACAGTCAAGTGACAAACTGTCACTGCCACTGCCTGTGGGACTCTCTTTACTTCACTCCCTATCCCGGGGTCTTTTGGGATCAGGGAGTCAGTGCATCAAGGATCAGTCAAACCCCTGTCCTGTTACGTGTCAATCACTATATCTGATTGAAATATGGGATGTCAATTTAGACGTCATACTGTAATACTACAATAGCTGTCTCCTTGGGGTTTTCTGCTGCGATGGCAGTATTTTCACGCTTGCCCTCAATATACGAGTTTTGGACACATGTCTGTATGTCAGGTTGTTTCCTTTCTAACACTAGGCCTGTCCACTGTAGCCTATTGGTTGTGTTGGTCGTAAAAGAGTCTGTGTGAACACATTGCTGGGGTAATGAGACTCTCTGTTGGTAAGACTCTATTCCAAGCCTTTCTCTGTGCAGCTCTCTCTCTCTCTCTCTCTCTCTCTCTCTCTCTCTCTCCCTCTCTCTTTCTCTCTGTGTCTTCCCCTCCCCCTCTCTCTGAGTGGAGTGGATATGGATTTGAGCTCCAGTATGTGTGAGATTGTGTTTTACTCCCAGGCAGGAGAGAAGATGAGAGGAGTGGGTCTTTTTCATGTGTAATGCAGTAATGCAGCCCCATAATAGCTCTGTAGGGAGGTGTGTGTTTATGCTCTGGTTATTCCCTGCTTCCAGCTCAGTGCTGTTGGCTTACTACTCCATGACTGTGTCCCAAATACACCTATTCCCTCTATTCTGCACTGCTTTTGACCAAGGCCCTCTCCTCTCCTCGCCTCTCATCTCCTCGCCTCGCCTCTCGTCGCCGTTCCTCGCCTCTCCTCGCCTCTCATCTCCTCGCCTCTCCTCGCCTCTCATCTCCTCGCCTCTCCTCGCCTCTCATCTCCTCTACTCGCCTCTCATCTCCTCTACTCGCCTCTCATCTCCTCGCCTCGCCTCTCATCTCCTCGCCTCTCCTCTCCTCGCCTCTCTTCTCCTCTACTCGCCTCTCATCTCCTCGCCTCTCATCTCCTCGCCTCTCATCTCCTCTACTCGCCTCTCATCTCCTCGCCTCGCCTCTCATCTCTTCGCCTCTCCTCGCCTCTCTTCTCCTCGCCTCTCCACCCCTCGCCTCTCATCTCTTCACCTCTCCTCTCCTCGCCTCTCTTCTCATCTCCTCGCCTCGCCTCTCCTCACCTCGCCTCGCCTCTCATCTCCTCGCCTCTCCTCCCCTCGCCTCTCATCTCTTCACCTCTCCTCGCCTCTCTTCTCATCTCCTCGCCTCGCCTCGCCTCTCCTCGCCTCTCATCTCATCTCCTCGCCTCTCATCTCCTCTCCTCGCCTCGCCTCTCATCTCCTCGCATTGCCTCGCCTCTCCTCACCTCGCCTCTCCTCTCTTCTCATCTCCTCTCGCCTCTCCTCTCATCGCCTCACCTCGCCTCTCCTCTCCTCACCTCGCCTCTCCTCTCATCGCATCGCCTCTCCTCACCTCGCCTCTCTTCTCATCTCCTCGCCTCTCCTCGCATCGCCTCGCCTCTCCTCGCATTGCCTCTCCTCACCTCTCCTCACCTCGCCTCTCTTCTCATCTCCTCGCCTCTCCTCACCTCGCCTCTCCTCTCATCGCATCGCCTCTCCTCACCTCGCCTCTCTTCTCATCTCCTCGCCTCTCCTCGCATCGCCTCGCCTCTCCTCGCATTGCCTCTCCTCTCCTCACCTCTCCTCACCTCGCCTCTCTTCTCATCTCCTCGCCTCTCCTCGCATCGCCTCGCCTCGCATCTCCTCGCATCTCCTCGCCTCTCCTCGCATCGCCTCACCTCGCCTCGCATCGCCTCGCCTCGCATTGCCTCGCCTCGCCTCTCTTCTCATCTCCTCGCCTCGCATTGCCTCGCCTCTCCTCTCTTCTCCTCACCTCTCCTCTCTTCTCATCTCCTCTCTTCTCCTCACCTCGCCTCTCTTCTCATCTCCTCGCCTCTCCTCGCATCGCCTCGCCTCGCATTGCCTCGCCTCTCCTCACCTCGCCTCTCCTCTCTTCTCATCTCCTCGCCTCGCCTCGCATTGCCTCGCCTCTCCTCTCTTCTCCTCGCCTCTCCTCTCTTCTCATCTCCTCTCTTCTCCTCCCTTGGTATAGAGATCTCAGGTTTTATTGGGTGCCCTGAAAGCTCCATTACATCAGAGTGCTTTCTGACAAGCAGACGATGTGATAATAGATAACATTCCCACGCTGAAAGGTCATCAGAGGATCTCTCTTTCTGTCTCTCTGCCTGTCTCCTCACTAACACTGTGGCTAGAGGCTGCTGTCTGGCTACTGAAATCCTCCTGCCTGGATGGACACTTGACATTTTTAGCATGGGCACTTTTTGGAAATTATTTGAAGTGCCAACAACTACCAAAATTGAAAATGGCATTGCTTCTCCAACTAAGAGTTTTTTTACATGCAGGGTTATGGTTGAATTTAGGGTATATTACTTTTTCACTTTAATCATATTTGATGGCCGTGGTGAAAAAAGTACCCAATTGTCATACTTGAGTAAAAGTAAAGATACCTTAATAGAAAATGACTCAAGTATAAGTGAGTCACCCAGTAAAATACTACTTGAGTAAAAAGTCTAAAAGTATTTAGTTTTAAATATATTTAAGTATCAAAAGTAAATGTATTTGCTAAAATGTACTTAAGTGTCAAAAGTAAAATCATAAAACATTTCAAATTCCTTATATTAAGCAAACCAGACAGTACAATTATTATTATTATTTTTTTAATTTACAGATAGCCAGGGGAACACTCCAACACTCAGACATAATTTACAAACAAAGTATTTGTGTGTAGTGAGTCCGCCAGATCAGAGGCAGTAGGGATGATCAGGGATGTTCTCCTGATAAGTGCGGGAGTTGGACCATTTTCCTGTCCTGCTAAGCATTCGTAATGTAACCAGTACTTTTGGGTGTCAGGGAATATGTATGGAGTAAAAAGTAGACCATTGTCTTTAGGATTGTAGTGGAGTAAAGACTAAAAGTTGCCAGAAATATGAATAGTAAAGTACAGATACCCCAAAAAACGACTTCACTAGTACTTTAAAGTATTTTGACTTAAGTACTTTACACCACTGTTTCATGGTTGTGTGGGTTTCAATGCCTCTTATGAAGTACTATATGTAAAGCCTACCTTATTGGAATTGTACATTATGTGACCCATATTGACCATTTGCTGACCTCTCACCTCTGTGTCCTTTCTCTCCTTCCCCCTCTCCCCCCTTCAGACATGGCTCCAGACGTATGGCTACCTTCCCCCTACAGACCCCAGGATGTCGGTCCTGCGGACGGCCCAGACCATGCAGTCTGCTATCGCTGCCATGCAGCGTCTCTATGGCCTCAACGTCACAGGATCGCTGGACAGGAACACGATAGAGTGAGTCTCAACCCCTTTGCATGTTGTAGGGGATCGGTGTGAGAAAGGAGATGAACATAATTATTCATCTTGATCACAGAATGAGTAGTTATTTGGGGCTGCAAGTTGCTTTATAAATCATTCATCCTGTGCAGTACAGCTTCATTGTAGGTTGATGAACGTCCCTAAACGCCCAATAAACAGTCACAGACCGTTATAAACATACCTGTGAGGCTGTTCTGATTCGCTGCTTGACATTCCGGAAGAGAAGAGAACAGACGGGAGCGTTTCCCAGACAGAGAGTTAGCATCACACAGGTTAAGTGTCCCGTTTTAATGTGATCAAAGGGCTCTTTTACAGAGGATACACCTACACCAGCAGATCAGAGTCGGGGTAAATGCCACAGTATTACTCTGAACCCAGAAGCCTAGAAAAGGGAATGACAGCTTCAGTCTTCCTGTCTGCCTGTCTGCCTCTCTGCTGCTCGTTGAACCAATCAACATGTGTAGGGGTCCCTAGGGCTGCATCCAAAATGGCACCCTGTTCCCTATATAGTGCACGACACTTCTCCAGGGCTCATAGGGCTCTGGTTAAAAGTAGTGCACTAAAAGGGAATAGGGTGACATTTGGGATGCACAAAAGAAGCTGCAGTTTGGTTGTGTTAAAAGGATTAGAGAAACAAGTACCTTTTTTTTGCTGCTGAGATCAATTGTATGATGTGTGTATGAAATGAGTTACAATAATGTGGTGGGGTTTGTGATGACTAACCTGCATGCTAAAGTCTCATTTTCTGTTTCTCTGTGCTTCGTATAATGATGTTAGCGATTACACAGTAAGGTGAGGCATATCTCTTATTATGTCTATTTCTTTGCAGATGTGTGTGTGTGTGACTTTGTGATAACTAGCATAACTAGTATGTGATAACTAGTATGTCTGTATTGGAAGTAATGACAGGATTCCATTCCACACAGTTTGTTCAGCCAAGGCCAAGCATACATCCTGTTTTGACTAATGGTGTTCTCGGTTCTTCCTAGCTGGATGAAGAAGCCCCGATGTGGTGTACCAGACCAGCTAGGAGGGGCGTCCAAATTCAGTGTCCGGAAAAAGCGGTACGCCCTCACGGGGCAGAAGTGGCAGCATAAGCATATCACATACAGGTGAGTTGATTGGTTGGATGGTTGGTTTGATGGTTGGTGATTGGTTGGTTGGTTTGTGATTGGTTGTTTGGTGATTGGTTGGTTGGTTTGTGATTGGTTGTTTGGTGATTGGTTGTTTGGTTTGTTATTAGTTGATTGGTTGGCAGCATAAACATATCACATACAGGTGAGTTGATTGATTGATTGGTTGGATGGTTGGTTGGTGATTGGTGGATTAGGGATTGATTTTTGGTTAAAACAATTCACACAGTACTTTAAAACATGGGCTTTACTCTATGGGTCTGACATGTGCCTGAGGATGTGTCTGGGCTACATGTCTGTGTTCATGAGTCTAGATAAGAATGTCTGACTAGGTGAAGACATGTGACACCCTCTCAGCTAGGCTACATCTGAAAGGTCCCGTGCGGCTCAGTTGTGAAGATCGCGGCTCTAACAACACTAAGGTCATCCGGTTCAGTAGCTGCAGGGATCACATACTGAAAAGAGATTCACTTCATTTACTGTAAGTCGCTTTGGATAAAAACTACAGTTTTAGTTACATACATTGTCGCTGTCTGATGAAACCTCTCAGGAAATGTTTTAAAACCGCCTTATTTTCCCATTAACGAACGTACAATTACCAAACTTCAGAAGCTGTTTCGAATACCATCTCTTGGTCCTAGAGTACTCGGAAAGTATATTGAGTACATTGCTTTCAAAACATGTACAACACTAAACACATTTGAGTTACATTTTTCACCAGACAGTGTCTGTACAGTATATTATATCATACAGTGCATTCGGAAAGTATTCAGACCCTTAAAATTTTTCCACTTGTGATTACATTACCTCCGTATTTTAAAATCGATCAAATAACAACAATACCTCATCAATCTGCAAACAATAATCCATAATGACATAGAAAAAAAACGTTTTTTTAGAAATGTTTGCACACTTATTGAAAATAAAACAGAAATACCTTATTTACATAAATATTCAAATCCTTTGTTATGAGACTTGGAATTGAGCTCAGGTGCGTCCTGTTTCCATTGATCATCCTTGAGATGTTTCTACAACTTGAGTGAGGTGACCAAGAACCCGATCGTCACTCTGACAGAGTTCCGGAGTTCCTCTGTGTAGATGGGAGAACCTTCCAGAAGGACAACCATCTCTGCAGCACTCCACCAATCAGGCCTTTATGGTAGAGTGGCCAGACGGAAGCCACTCCTCAGTAAAAGGCACATGACAGCCCGCTTGGAGTTTGCCAAAAGGCATCTAAAGACTCTCAGGCCATGAGAAACAAGATTCTCTGGTCTGATGAAACCAAGATTGAACTCTTTGGCCTGAATGCCAAAACAACCCTGAGCACACAGCCAAGACAAAGCAGGAGTGGCTTTGGGATAATTTTCTGAATGTCTTTGAGTGGCCCAGCCAGAGCCCAGACTTGAACCCGAACAAACATCTCTGGAGAGACCTGAAAATAGCTGTACAGCGACGCTCCCCATCCAACCTGACAGAGCTTGAGAGGATCTGCAGAGAAGAATGGGAGAAACTCCCCAAATACAGGTGTGTCAAGCTTGTAGCGTCATACCCAAGAAGACTTGAGACTCAAATCACTGCCAAAGTGGCTTCAACAAAGTACAGAGTAAAGGGTCTGAATACTTATGTAAATGTGATATTTCAGTTTTTTGGATTTTATATATTTGCAAAAATAAAAAATGCTTTTGCTTTGTCATTATGGGATATTGTGTGTAGATTGATGAGAAACAAAAACAATTTAATCCATTTTAGAATAAGGCTGTAACGTAACAAAATGTGGAAAAAGTCAAGGGGTCTGAATACTTTCAGAATGTACTGTATATAAAGAAAAAGAACCCCAGAACCACGGTTGAGTTTCCCCCTAGCTACTATCTATACATCTCCTGTGGGAACAAGTCCTATACTGAAACGGGCTAAACCAGAGGTAGAATCCCCCCTCGTTTCCTCTCCACAAACTTAACTAGCAGCCTTACTCAACTCATTAGAAATCACATTCCTCCCTCTTTTTATACAACCGTCTGACTTGCAGACAGACAGAATGACAGACATACAAACAGACAGCTACACAGACAGAATGACAGGCAAACAGGCCGACAGAATAACAGAATGGCAGACAGGCAGAATGACAGGCAGACAGACAGACATTAGAAGGACAGCTGCCGTGTAAATTCTTCTTTACTCTGAACGTTGGAGTCACGCCTCGCGGTCCTCTTCTTCTCCTCCTTTTTTCCCCCACGCTCCTTCTCTCTATCTCTCTCTCTCTTTCATTCTTTCAACATCTTTGCTGTGTTACTGAGGGGTACTGTTAGGCTGTGTCCACGGTACATCAAACAGGATTACACCCATGTCCCAACGTATCATGACTCAATAACGCATATCAGACTTTAATAAAGCTAAATATAAATATGTGTACAAATTGTAATGTCATTTTTTGCAACAGATCAGATATAGGTCTCTGTCTGGCCCTACGTTTTTAAATATAACTGCCCCCATTTTTAAGTATAACTGCCCCCAATCCCATACTTTATGGACTAATCCTTGAGCCTCAGAATAAAAAGGTATTAAATACATTTTTTTTTGTCTGCCTTGAAGGATAAATGTGAACAGTGTTAACAAAACCCTGATTATAATCTGGAGTCTGTGACCCACTCATGAACTGCAGCGATGCCAGGAAGGAATGGAAGAAAGAAGCGATAGGGCAAAAATAGAAATGGCTGTAGTGTGTGCAGTGCATTAAAAGGAATGGATGGAGATGGAAGAAAGGAGAGGTAAAGGAGGATGAGGGAGGGGAGAGTGCTGCAGTACAAAGGGAAAGAGAGATTCGAGGAGAAGATGACATTTTTCACACTTGTGTTATTCTTCAAGGCAAAACGCCACCAAAAATGTGTGTTAATCTCTATACAGTTGAACATACCTGACCATTATATTAGATATTACAGCATATTAATATTAGTACTGTTATATTATATTTAATAGACAGTATTATACAGTATGTGAAATCCTTTGTTAGTTACAATGACCTGATGCTTATAGAACACTGAGAGAAAGAGAGCCGAGAGGGAGATGGAGAGAGGGAGACAGAGACAGAGACAGTACTGAGAGAGACAGAGAGCCGAGAGGGAGATGGAGAGAGGGAGATAGAGAGAGAGAGACAGAGACAGTACTGAGAGAGACAGAGAGAAAGAGAGCGAGAGGGGGATGGAGACAGAGACAGAGACAGTACTGAGAGAGACAGAGAGAGATACAGAGACAGTACTGAGAGAGACAGAGAGAAAGAGAGCGAGAGGGGGATGGAGACAGAGACAGAGACAGTACTGAGAGAGACAGAGACAGTACTGAGAGAGACAGAGAGAGAGACAGAGACAGTACTGAGAGACAGAGAGAAATAGAGTGAGAGGAAGATGGAGAGAGGGAGACAGAGAGAGAGACAGAGACAGTACTGAGAGACAGAGAGAAAGAGAGCGAGAGGAAGATGGAGAGAGGGAGACAGAGAGAGAGACAGAGACAGTACTGAGAGAGACAGAGAGAAAGAGAGCGAGAGGGAGATGGAGAGAGAGAGACAGAGACAGTACTGAGAGAGACAGAGAGGCAGCGATACAGAGCGGAAAGCTGAGTCAGATGATGGTTATATAACAAGATACAACATTTTGGGAGAGGGAGTGGGTGAGGACGAGGGCAGGGGAGAGTGTGTGTGTCAGTGTCTGTGTGTGTGTGTGTGTGTGTGTGTGTGTGTGTGTGTGTGTGTGTGTGTGTGTGTGTGTGTGTGTGTGTGTGTGTGTGTGTGTGTGTGTGTGTGTGTGTGTGGTGGTCTCCAGTAGCTGGCCTGGTCAGATGGGGATGAAGCTATTACTCATGCCACATCCATCCTCTCTCTATCTACCATGTCCCATCATCATACCGATCCCAACCACTCCTGCTCTGCATTATTGCCTTGATGTTGTCCTATGAGAGAGAGGCTGTGTATCCATGTAACCTGAGTGGAAGTCTGGGTGTTTGCCAGTTACGTGATTGTGCCTCTCTCTGTTGGTACTGGATATGTGCATGCATTGACATACAATAGACACATGCTAATGGTAGGGAGGCGATAATTAGCTCCAGCATCCCCATAACTCTCCCAGCATGGAGTATGGAGGTGGGGTACAGTCTTATAGCTCACCCTCATTAAAACAACATGCATCCATACACTACAGTACTCTCTCTCTCTCTCTCTCTCTCTCTCTCTCTCTCTCTCTCTCTCTCTCTCTCTCTCTCTCTCTCTCTCTCTCTCTCTCTCTCTCTACTGTATGCTTCTGACTCTCAAGCAGTTTATTGTCAGCAGCAACGAGTTGTACTCGTTCAGTAGCTTGAACAGACTGAGTAGAGACAGTTGCAGTAACTCCTATTTGTTTGGCTCTTCTGTGTTGCACAAAATGCATACTGTATTACTAATTCAGGCCAAAGGGGTGAAACAGTTTTTTAAACATTAAAGTGCACTTTCTCTTAGCTTTTTATTCTTTAAATGGTCATAGCCGTACAGGTTTAAATGTTAAGTGAGGTGAGGTGTAGGAGTCATTACGCTGTTAGGCAAGGTTGAACAAGGACACTTAGCCTTTCCATGTCGACTGCGAAGCCGGAGACTTCTTACTTCTAATCTCTGTGTCCGTGAGAAAGTCCCACAGCCGAGGCTTTATGATTACTCAATCAGCTGATATGTGTTTCAGTGACCTATTTTTCCCCCGCTTGTTTGCCATACCTCAGAGTGCATCCAAATCTGATATACTGGAGATTCTAAAACAATAACCTCCAAACGGTACAGTTTCTGTTACATTCCAGTTATGGACCAGTGATTCACAAGCCACACTGCAATCAACACCCAGTCTTCCACTAAGATCTGAGCTGAGAGAGACACCCGTCAAGTATACTAGTCATGGTGTTCATGCAATGGCACTGAACGTGATGACACAATTCTGATGCTAACAGCCATCACTCATCAGAATGACACGTTTCTGACTGAAGCGACAAATCACGGGACACTCTGCCTGGGTAGTTGTGCTCCTCATAAGGACATCACGGGTGTGTGGCCTCAGAGTACCTCAGAGTACCTCAGAGTACCTCAGCATCAAGCCGTGCCTCAGAGAGCCCGGAGAGTCATCATGGGACGACAGACAGCTGCAGACAGTCAAAGTTCAATCCAACCAGCGGCGGATTAGAGAGACACCTTGGTGGCAAATGTCCCCCTGGGAATTAATAAACAAGACTTAGAGTCCTTATTGGACGAGGACATCTTTCATTCTCAGTTAGAGTAACAGCTTCTGGCCTGAGTGACAGATGAAGAGAGAGTGAGAGAGAAAGAGAGGGAGGGAGAAGGAGAGAAGAGGTGCTGTTAAATCAAAGATTTACTCGTCTTGTCATCTGTTAGGGTTTCTGTTCTATTTTGTGTTTTTACTGTCGTAACACTGAGAGACAATAGGCGATTATCAAGCTCCTCGAACATCACCCTACTACCTTCTGCCTGACCAGAGTCCTCTGTGGAAGTCTGGGAACGTCTGGGGGAGAGAGAGAGAGAGAGAGAGAGAGAGAGGCATAGAGGCAGGTAGAGGGAAAGAGAGAAAGAGACAGAGGCAGGTAGAGGGAGAGAGAGAGAGACATAGAGGCAGGGAGAGAGAGAGAGAGAGACATAGAGGCAGCGAGAGAGAGAGAGAGAAAGAGAGAGAGACAGAGGCAGGTAGATAGAGAGAGAGAGAAAGAGAGAGATAGAGGCAGGGAGAGAGAGAGAAAGAGAGAGAGAGACAGAGGCAGGGAGATAGAAGGCTGGAATGTTGACTGGAAGCAGCTCCATCTGTAAGAACAGATAGCCATGAGGACTGTGAGTCTGGAGAGGAGAGATAGAGAGAGATGTCAAAGATCACCTTTGAGCTGCTGAGTCGTTAGCTCAGCTCTCAGCTTATTCTATGCTGATACTGTAAACTCCCTAGGAGTAGATATAGAAGGAGCATAGGACAATAGATTCACCACATTTTTTTTATGTTGCCCAGAAGAATTAGAGAAAGAGGAAAAGAAAGAAGGGGACAAGAAACCGAGAGCAGGAGTGGAGAAGAGTAAGCGCACCAGAGCCAAGATGAGAAAGAGAGACAGATAGACGGAGAGAAACAGAGAAACCAAGAGAGAGAGAGAGAGCAGATCATCTCCAAAGAGTGGACATGAAATGGGGGTTTTTCGAGGCAGGAACACTCAGTCAACCTTAACAGTTTAGATTCCTTCAGTAGAAGATAGCACACCACAACCTCCAGAGTAGCTGCTAACTTCAGCAGAAGTGTAGCGAGTGTCTGACTTCTCTAATTCACTCATCCACTTCTGCTCAAGAGAAGAACTGGGGATAAAGCCTGATGCTCAAGTGCAATGTTGAGAAGGAAAAATAAGTTTAAATTCAAAGTGCCCCACTTTCCCGTATTTTAGGCGTGACTAAAGTGTAGAGGGTATGGAGATTGGCCAAGCCAGACTGAGGCTTCATCTCAAATGAAACCCTATTCCCTACATAGTGCACCACTTTTGACCAGAGCGCTTTGGGCCCTGATCAAAAGTAGTACACTAAATAGGGAATAGGGTGCCATACAGATTGCTGGTGCTCTTGTGATGCAGTGAGCTGTGTATAATCCTTAATTAGAAAATAAATTCCAGGGACAGGAAATCAGGAAATCCTCTAGCTCTTCTCTCAACACCTGGCTACAGCAGTCCAAGCAGCAGTAGAGGACTCAGCTGCATCTCTGGCTGGCTCCCAAATAGCACCATATTGCCTTTATAGTGCACTACTTTTGACCAGGGCCCATGGGGCATAGAGTGACATTTGGGAAGCACGCTCTCTCTCAAAGCCCCTTTTAACACTTCACTTTTTAAGTAGTGCCACTTAGTGCAGAATGATGAGAGGTAATGGTATGCGTGTTGCTGTATGCTATGGTACGTTATAATATGTTACAACATGGAATGTGTGTGTTATGCTATGCTGTTATGATATACTATGCACCATATGTGTGGCCTAACCCCTACCGTCCTCTATCCTCTCCCCCTGCCACAGCATAAAGAACGTCACACCCAAGGTGGGCGCAGAGGAAACCCATGACGCCATCCGGCGGGCGTTCGATGTGTGGCAGAACGTGACTCCGCTCCGCTTCGAAGCCGTCCCCTACAGCGACCTGGAGCGTACCAAGAAGGACGTGGACATCACCATCATCTTTGCCTCGGGTTTCCACGGCGACAGTTCGCCCTTTGACGGAGAGGGAGGCTTCCTGGCCCACGCCTACTTCCCGGGCCCCGGAATCGGAGGGGACACCCACTTTGACTCAGACGAACCCTGGACCCTGGGCAACCCAAACCACGACGGTAAGATGGGTAATGATAACCTTTAACATTAATATGGAAACAGACATTGATGCTTACATAACAGTGATGTAGTCAATTAATATATGATTATGACATCACACTCCTCTGGACTAGTTGAGTGTTTAAAACCTATCAAACGTTATCAACTGTCACAGTATTTTTGAGTTGATATGTAAGTTGGATTTACAATTTATGCCTGGACTTAATGTGTTGTGTTCCTCTGGTCTGGGCTTGGCTGTGCCTCTCTCTGTATAAACCCAACCTGAGTAGGCAAGGAGGGGAAGTTATGGTGAGTCACAGGGTCCGCCGGCAGGCCGGTCGATGCGCTCCGTTTAAGCTCACTATCTATCCTTTGACCTCCTGCATGCAGTCTGCAGCACTGTCTGAGTACATCCCATCTAGGATAAAACAACCAGGGTCATCATCGACCGAGAGAGAGGGGAGGAGAGAGAGGAAGAGGTAGAGAGAGTGATGGGGGTGAGAGATGAGAAAGATAGGGAAAGGCGGGAGGGACAGAGAGAGAGAGAGAGAATGGGTGAGGGGTAGGGAAAGAGAGAGAAATATGGAAAAAAGATGGAGATATGCGTGATTTTAAAAAATGAAGTACAGAAGGACATGACAGAGAGGCGTGGGAGAGATGAGAGGGAGTTAGAGTGTCTGTCTGTGAAGAGAAAGAGAAGATGAGAGAGAGGGATGAGAGAGAGGGACGAGAGAGAGGGACGAGAGAGAGTGCGATACCCAAAAGGAGGAACAAGCAGCTGGAGAGGTAGATGAGGAGAAGAGGAGGATGAGAGGAGAGATGTAAAGTCAGGGAGAGGAGAAGAGTTCAGACGAGAGGTTCTGGAGAGTTCCAGATTGTGAAGTAGGAAGAAAAGCAGATAGCTGATGGTTCAGGGTTAATGTGGTATATACAGTGGAGGGGCAGGAGGGGAGAAATAGTCTGGGTATAGATGTAAGCTATTAAAGGACACATCTGAAGTGAGTCCTATGGGACATGCGCACAGACACACACACACACACACACACACACACACACACACATGCTAATGAGATGGAGAAGCAGCTGTCAGAGAAGCTAGTGATTCAGTGCCCCTCTCTCTGCTCAATGTAATATTGATGCGGCTTCTTTTTTCCAACACTGCCCACACATCAATGAAAACATTCAATTAAATGATATATTCACGAGCAGTAACGCATCCCACTGAATAAAAACATGTGTTGCTTAAAGTAATCATGAAGACAGGCTACGGTCTGGGTATCTTTATCAATACAATATCCTCCGTGTGTGTTATTTCTGTGTGTGTGTGTGTGTGTGTGCGTGCTTGTGTGTTATTTCTGTGTGTGTGTGTGTGTGTGCGTGCGTGTGTGTGCGCGCGCGTGTGTGTGTGTGTGTGTGTGTGTGTGCGTGCGTGTGTGTTATTTCAGTGTGTGTATGCGTGTGTGTGTGTGTGCGCGCGCGTGCGTGCGTTCTTGTGTGTTATTTCAGCGTGTGTATGCGTGTGCGCGCACACAGGTTTGTGTATGTGGGTGTGGGTGCGCGTGGTGCGTGGGTGTGTGTATGCATGTTGATGGGAATGGCATGGAGTATCTACTGTGTCGAACATTCTTACTTAGAGCTATGACACTTACCTAATAATAATAATAATAACATGAAGCTTTCTCTATAGCATTAATTAACCATAGGACCACCGTAGATTGGCATGAACAGAGTCATTCAGAACATGATCTTCAATTGATACACAAATACAGTAGTCTTTCACTGAGCTATGAGCTAGCTAGTGCTTTATAAAAGAGAAGAAAACATACTGTATGTTGCCCTGATTTATTGATCCTATTCTAAATGATTTGACAACTCCATGATGCATGACACACTTGTATGTGTTTTAATCATGGTAATGTGTACAGTAGGTAGTAACTTGG